>NC_066633.1:9977500-10269578 GCF_025201925.1 Gopherus flavomarginatus | reverse complement strand
AGGCCAAAGAGGTACTGGGGTTGCAGGGGGGAGCAAAACAGTAGATGGAGGCAGCAGGTCCCAACCCTTCTTGCCTGTGAATGAGTGGCTTTTACACTGCATCTGCCCCAGTGAACAGGGGCCTAGATAGTGACTGGCAGTAACCTTCTACTGAGGCGACATGGGGATAGTGGGTGGAGTTCCCCTGGGTGGGGAGACCCAGAAACCATGGGGGTACTGCCAGGGGGCAGCCCCCAAGAGAAAGGGGCACTGGGGTCTGGAAGGGAGACGGGGGCAGCGAAAGGTGTGAGCATCGGCCGACAGAGGGCACACCAGAGGATGAAAAGCTGAACAACCATTGGGAACGGCCCGTGGCGTTGAGTCTCGTACCCTTACACTAAGCAATAGCACTTTGCTAATTTGCACTAATGTATCAGGAGATCCATTGTGATTTACTGCATTTTACAAGTTAGCAAAAATACTACTTTATTTTTACTTTATAATACTGCATAACAACTAGTGATTGGCGATCCCGCAATATAACATACTAGCAAATACAAATTGTAAAACTCAGTTATTTTTATATGCATCTCACATCACACACAGATTTCATTAATTATTTTACAATAATGTGAGCCCTTCATTAACCTGCTGCCTGCTATGAAATAGTTGAAGAGTAGAGAGGCAATGCTAATATTTTGAGCAGGTTATAATATGCAGTGAAATTCTACGTATCTTAATAGAGTTTCTATATTTAATTGAACTAAAGAACTTCTAGCTCTCTAAGCCTTTTTGTCATATTTACAAATATAAATGACTATCATAGCAACATTTGGGGTTGAATAGTCAACCTTCTCTTTGGTCAATCCTGTGTTGATCATCCTGCTGGTTTTTTGTAATTGCCTTTTGTAAAAAATGTACAGTGTGCAATTCTTAAATGGGAGTAGAAAAAAATCAGCATTGTTCTGGAGTCACAAATAAAGATTATTACACAGACTCCTGCTGGGCAAAATACATCAACACATTATATTAGATCAAGATTTGAATAAAAAAATCATACTTCCTAAAGCTGCATAGAACAGCAAAGCAGAAAATTACTTCCTCTTTTCTTCCAGCCACTCATGAGGTGAGACAGACACTTGGGATCAACTTCCGAGCCAGCATATAGAAGGTTTAGGGAATTGCTCCCTTACAGAATCATTCATTGTGATAAGATTCCTATTTGGATCTTGCACCCTCCTTGGCAGTTCACTCAGCTCTGAATGGGATGTGGTGCATTCTCCTGAAGACATACACACAGATGCACATAGTAGGTGATGAGCACTGGGCTAAATCTTACCGCAGACATATAATAAATGACATTAATTTTTTTAAAACTGTACCTGGATGTTTTCAACACCTTCAAACAGAACGTGACTTCTCTGACAGTTAAAATATGAAAAAAGTTTACATTTTCTAAAGCAACTACTTGTTTCGTACCAGATGCCAAAAATGACTGTCCTCTCTCTCTAACACAATTCTAACATTCAAATGATTCTTTTCTGATTTTATTTTTTCAACCTTCAATAAAAAAATTCTCTCCTTTGGTTTGAGACTAAGCATTAGAAATGTTATGCAAAAAAGCTTGTATTTTTATTTCAGGAAAGTCAAGAGGAATTGAAATAATGCTTTCTAGAAGACGGATTCTTGAAATCTTAACTATGGATTGTCCTGACTCAATAATATGCAACTGAGTACATAAAAAAATCTACTGGTTCAGACTATTAGGAATTACCATATTTAATAATCATCAAATACTTAGTTTGCCACACATACATTTTGTTTTATGCCAGTACTCCGTATTATCCTAGTAAACATAATGCAGTTTTGTATATACAGTGTAGAAAACCAAGCTTGAAATAATGATATATCATTTCTGTCATGCTGTTATATGAGTTTGACTGAGTAATTGGCACATGGTCCAGAGTACATAGCGCTTTGGCTCTACATTACACCTGGGAAAGGTCGGGGAGGCAGAATTAATCTCAGAGTTCCCTGTATTGCAGAGTGTGCATTTCTTCTGTGTCCCTTGAAGAATGCAATATCCTCCCAGCCCTTTGCTGTCTCTCTTGATCCCCTTGGGGGTAAGACTACATCCAAAGAGCATACAAGAAGCTGTCTCCGTCTCCTTGCCCCCCATCCCATTCCCAATTCTCCGTTAGGTAAAGGCCACCACAATCCGGCTCTAAATCTCAGCTGAAAAGTGGACTGATACAGCCAAATTTTTGCCAGAATTTGGGTTTGTGGATTACCAGTGAAAATTAGATTTGATAGGATAACAACGATGTGACGGGTTTTCCCCCTGTAGATGCCACCTGATGTGGCTGAGATACACTGAGCCCTCCTGTTCTGCAGCCTGGCACCCTTTTTACATGTTTTGCTGAGCTATTTGCTATTAAACCTCCTCCAGCACACACACAGGCAGGGGCCACATCTAACTGCAGAATGACATAGACACTGAGATCAGCTCTGGGAAGACTCAGCTTAAGGGACTTGCCTCAGCACTAAGGTGTCCATCTCCTTGGGTACAGACCCAAAGGGATATTATGAAATCCGCCTCCTCTCTCAATGTAGAGGAAGATATGCACAGCCTCTTCCCTCCTCCCCACCTCCAACAAAAATTACGAATTGCACAAACTGGGTTATATTATAAACAAGAAATAAGTTTATTAACTATAAAAGGTAATTTTAAGTGAATTATAGAAGAATAACACAGAACAAAGCAGATTACTGAGCAGGTAAAACAAAATATGCCAGCTAAGCTCAATATACTTTAAAAATGGTTACAAAATGTAATTGCTTACCCTAAATGTTATTTTAGGCAGGTTGCAGTTTCACAGGATATCAGCATTGGAAGGAACCTCAGGAGGTCATCTAGTCCAACCCCCTGCTCAAAGCAGGGCCAATCCCCAGACAGATTTTTGCCCCAATCCCTAAATGGTCCCCCTCAAGGATTTGAACTCACAACCCTGGGTTTAGCAGGCCAATGCTCAAACCACTGAGCTATCCCTGCCCCCAGTTTCTGTAGCTTAGAGCTCCAGTTATATTTCTTTTCAGTACTGGACCTGTCTCATCTGGATCTTCCTCCTTAAACCTGCCCCTTCAGGTTTCTTTTAGCATCATTCTTCTTGGGCAGACATGCCATGGAGTAGAGCCTTGTCTGCCTCCTCCCCACCCTGAAATAAGGTTTACATAGGCAAGAATCCTTTGTTTCCCAAACTTGACAACCACCCCCCCATCCCTTTTAGTGAAAAGTTACAGAAGGTGCAAGATAATGTTTAGCATTAGATGACAAGACCACTGACTTAGGGCTTGTTACACTGGGCACTTTACAGCACTGCAACTTTCTCACTCAGGGGTGTGAAAAAACACCCCCCTGAGCACGTGCAGTTTCATGCTGTAAAGTTGCCAGTGTAAACAGTGCTATAGCCCTGGTAGCTCTGCCTTCGAGTGCTGGTAGCTACAACCCTGGTGGAGGTGTGGGTTTTTTAGAGTCACTTTAAGAACTCTCTCCCAGCGCTATGCTGCTACTACACAAGCCCATTAAAGCACAGTCACTGCAGTGCTTTAACATTGCCTATGAAGACGTGCCCTTAATAGTGCCAACAATTACGCCAGGAAGCCTCCCAGGAGGGAGAGAGATTAGTATCTTCACATCGTTGTTGTTTCCTTTTCGAATGGCCCATCAATCGAATGGCCAGTTTGTCTTGTGGTGTCTTCCCCAATACACACCCAGTTGTAATTGTTTTACATAGTCCATATTCCTAACTTTAGATACACAAAATGACATGAGTACAAGTGGTATAATCCCATTCAGTAAATCATATCCTTTCCGATGATATCTTACATGAGCCATCTTGCATAAAGTATGTCAGTTATGTCATATCTATAACATAAGCAATAATTTCATAAAGAATATGGAGTGTTATGTCAAAAACATGATACCTAAACTCAGAGGTCAGTGGATGGAGAAGCTTACTTGGTCACAAGGTAAGTCTACACAGCAAAGAAAAACCCACAGCTAGCCTGTTGCCAGTCAACTCGGACTTGCTGGGCTCAGACTACTGGCAGTTTCACTGCTTGCCAGCCTCAGATTCCTGGACTCTCCAGCCAAGCCCAGAAGTCTACAAGCAATGAACAGCCCCATAACTTGAGGCCCGCGAGCCTGAGTTCGCTGGCACAGGGCAGTTGGTGGGTTTTCTTTGCTGTGTAACATACCCACGGAGTCCTTATCAGCCAGTGCAAGACTGTTCCATATACAGTATATTTTTCTAATGTTTTGCAATTTTTTTAAACTGGAACACCTATTTTCTATTATTTCACATCTGTTCTTTAAAGGCATGTTATAGCCATCTAAAATCAAGGTAGGCCTTGACAAAAAAAATTAACACAGTCTTAACTGAAAAAGGATAGTCGATGACCTTCAGTCTCTGAGATCAAAAAACCAAACTCCTTCTGTCTCTCAGATGTCTCTACGTTGCACAAGTCATGGGTGTGATTTCAGAGTTAAACGATGAGTCTGAACCATAGTAGAAAAAACACTTGCATTTTATATGACAAACCAAGTACAGCTGATTTCAAAACTTACTCTCTTTACTGCGAAACAAAGTACCTTATTCTCATTCATAAGCTGAATTTTTTTAGTAAAAAGGAAGCACACCAGAGCGGGGTCAGCTTATGACCTGTACAGAGAGGGAGAGGTGGGACACAGCCCCTCTCCCCAACAGAGGGAGCAAGGAGAGGCAGCGCAGCCACAGAGCCAGAAGGGAAGAGGCGTGGTTTTCTAATAAGATCTGGTCCTGCTCTAGGAAAAAGTTTAAAACCTTTACCTAAGACAATTTGACAAAGTTGATTTCACAGGATAGGACCAAAGAATATAGAATTTACCTCAAAACTTAAATGCTCATTTCGTGGTTGCTAATGGCACTCAAAAATTGTCAGTACTAATTTCTACTTTACTTCATGAACTATCATAATGGTAGCTGTCTGCTTGTTAATAATTCTTTATTATATTTCAGCACTTGGAGAAGTATTCGCGTTAGTGACCCACTGTTCTCTGAGCAGGGTTAGCATATCATTATTGTGGTTTTCCTTTAAAGAAATAAAATATAACTTTCAAATGTAATTCTTGGATTCCCGTAATAAACGGAAGTACTCAACCACGTACATTTAATTACAAACCCTAATTTAGAGGGCCACCATCTCTAATCACTAAAACTATCTGTACATACCAGTGATATTTCCAAGATTTAACAAGTATGAAATCAATGACAAAGATACACTAGTGAAGGTATGTGTATATTAGCTTCTGACTACTGAAAGATGTAGATGTCAAATAAGCATGATCAGTGAGGAAATACCTTTGTTCCATTTGCACTGTAGTATACAGACTGGACAAAAGGCTGAAATTCCTGACTTTTTTCCCTGTCGTCTACGCCCCTCCCCCCCGAAAGGTCACATATATGGAATTACTCCTACATACATGCATGCCTACCAACTAGAAAGTCTATAGGACACATCAACATTTTAAACTCATAGTTCTGCTCTCTATGCATCCAGTGGTCAGACCTTTCTCTAGCCCAGTAAAAGCCTACAATGCCAATTCAAAACAGCCTTTCAGCCACTTTCAGCACTAAAACTTTTGTCGTTCAGGGGTGTTAACACCCCCCGAGCCAACAAAAGTTTTAGCACTGAAAAGCGCCAGTATAAACAGCACTTTATCGCTAGAGCAATAGCTACCCCCCGCTTTCAAGGGTGGGGGGTTTTTTAAATCGCCAGTAGGAAGCTCTCCCCTGGTGATAACACATGTCTACACTGCCCATGTCACAGCCATGGCTGCCCTGTACGTGAGTATGTAGACAATCTGGTACTCACAAAAGCCTGGGGAAACTAGAAATATTTCAGTCTATTTGTCAAAGCACTTGCAGATCTTATTTCAAAAGCAAGTGAAAAATATTTAACACAATTACTATTTTATTATAATGCTCTGATAAAAACGTGCAAACCCATTGGCTATAACAGCTCTCTTGGTGAAAGTAAAAGTATTTAACAAGTTATGAAGCAAAATAGTCAGCACAGAAATGGTTGCAGTCACTTTCTATTCAGGCTTCGGCAGAGTGTTTTTAGGAATACAATTACCAGAATTTTATCATGAAAGTGCACAATATTTTTTGAATACACATATATCAGCATGCCAATTAATGATTAATAAAGTGCCCTCATCCTATGGTACTGCACTGCAACTTACACAAAATAGCTCCACTCAACACCATCTTAAGGAATCTCTTTTAATTAGTTTACCAAAGAGATGAGAAAAAAGTTTGACATGATCCAACCATGGATACTCCATGAAGAGACCAATATTAGGTAATAACATAGCTACATAGTGCAAGATTTATATACTGAAACGTAACAAACCTTTCCATGTAAATCACTGCTGTCTTGGCACTATAAGTACCTAACTTTTAATCTTTTTCATATAAAAAAGATTATTTAGGAAGCACGAGAGTCACTGAATTGGAAGCAGTGCACATAGTCTTTTTACGGTTCTGGTTGCACTGACTTGCAAGGGTAAAGCTAAAGGAATATTGTGAGAAACTAAAACTGACTGAGGATATTAATTGAGCTCCTAGTATTGAAAGTTTATTGAAACTGATCTCTTCCTTATTAATGCATTCCCCTTCCATGTAAAAAAGTTATCTCTATGTTCCAGAATGCAGACAGTGCTTTAATCTTTAATTACAATCTCAACTTTTAACTCTTCTGGAGAGAAGTACAGACATAGGCTTGAGGATTATTTCTTTATGCATATCATCTCTCTGGTATTTAATGATATTGTCACTTATACAGCCCTGACAGTAGGGCAAAGCAGAACTTTAGAATTGTACAAGGAACTCTGGATGACTTTTCCAAACAGAAAGCACAAAGTTACTGCCACAGACTTCTAGCTCTTTCTTTCTTGAATAGTTTTAAAGTAAACCTTTCCAAAAGTTAAAATTTGAGACTAAACACCAGACTGCTCTTTATAGAATGATGTAATAAGTGTTGGAGTACCATTCATACTATTAGGGTTATGTAAGGGACTTCCATTATAAATGTCCCTTTCCCAAAGATTTATAAACTAACTGTCAATTAGCTGGGAATCTGAAATTATTGAGTTTGTCCGGAATTACTGGAAGTAATTTTGTGGACTTATAATTAAAACGTCAGACTTCATGATCATAATGGTCTCTTCTGGCCCTAAAAATAATGAAATGTTTACTGCTTGGACATTCTTTTGTACTCATTTTTAAAATAATATTCTGTTTTTTGAATACACAGAATGTTTTTGAATATATATGGAATAAGAAAAGATCAAGAGTGAGTACAGATTCTTGTACGACCCTTAACAGGCAAACTGACTTGCTCTTCCAAATATTTCTGTGGTACTTGTGGTGGACTGGCGGCACTCTACCCGACCACACTAGGTCTTTAATTGGAACAAAAAATTGCAGCACTGTAGACATCTCTAGACTATAACCATGCATTAAGAAAAAAAACATCCTTCCAAAAATTTACATATATCCTTTACCAAGGCCACTCTATGGGTGTAGGATAGAACTAGAGATGAGATGAGTTCTTTTCCCTCCAATGACACCCACTGCAAATAACCCAGATATTAAATCCAGAAACATGAACCAGTGCTTCCAAGACTGGGAGACCCAAGGAATAATACTCTGTTGGTGAGCTATTCAGTAAAGAAACTTTTCTGACTTATTAAGAGATCAAACTAATTTCACTTGACCCACTCTCTCTCTTGGTACCAGTACATTTTCTATTTAATGAGTCCTTTTCCTGTCCTGTTTCATACAAAGTGATTAAAGGCCTAAATTTAGATTCAGAGAAACTTTCACTCACTTAGTTCAGATGTTTTCTTTGTCAGTTTAGGAAATATATTGGTAGCATTTATATTCCAGTGTAAGCAAAAAGCCCTAAAGCAAAACAAAAAACAACAAAAAAAGATACCACACATCGAAACAACAACAAATAAAAAAACTTTACTCCTCATTTATACTCAGACCTTTCTGTCAATTGAACATGAGCCAGAGAGGTCTGAGCATAAAAACCTATTTTCCCAATACAATGAATGTCATAATGGAAGAACCCTAAACATACAAAGTGGTGAGAATCCACAACACTATACTAGAGAATAGTTTAAACTTTAGATACTGTTTCGTTCTAGGAAAAACTGAACTGAAGTACTGAAAAACCACTATCTATAAAGCTAAACAAACTATTGGGTCTAGTCTTTATTTGATACCGCCTAAAAAAATCCTCATTAATACTAGAGACCATCCTGTGTTTGCACAAAAGTAATACCTCCAAGAATAAAGAACAGTGAGCTCACTGTGGTTACCAACCCTGTTTCTCTCTTCACCATATCACAGTGTTTGATGCTGATCTTGTTTCTCAGCTGTGCAGTAACACATCTGATAGTCTGCTGTGCTCTCAGAAGGGCTGTGCTTGGCATGGAGCACCTTCCTAAGACTGCTTTCGCGTACTGGAAATCCCGCCGTAGCTATGACGTTGTTGGATTCCAGGAGTAGGGATCCTTGGAACCAATTTAATGAGTGAAAATTTACTTTCAACATATAATGCCAAAAGAAATAATACAAGAGTCACTGTTCCTGGTAGATTTTTAAAAACGAGTGTTGTGGTCCTGGTTTTCAAAGGTCCTGGGTACATCTAACTTCCATTGTCTTCATGGGGTTGAAGGTGTTTCAGCACCTCTGGAAATCAGGTCCTTAATTTCTTCAGCAGAAGGAAGGAAAAATACAAGAAGTTTGTTAAGTTAAATATGTCTCCAGTGGAACGAAGGAGAAATCCCGTTAGAACTGAAGGAGGGGAGAAAGAAGCACAGTCACTAGCTATGTATGAGAGGATAGCCGTGTTTATCTGGATCTGTAAAAGCAGCAAAGAGTCCTGCTTTTACAGATCAGACTAAGGTTGGTCTATAAGGTGCCACAAGACTCTTTGCTGCTATCACTCTAATCGTGTTTTCTTTTGTAGATCTCTACTATCAGAAGAGAAAGATGGACCACCATCATAACATTCTTCCCCCTCCCATTCAACTGCTAAAGAAATCTGCTACTTGAAAGCAACAACACTAGAGGGCTCTTGTCAAGACTCAACAATAACAGAGCAAAAGCAGTTACTTACCTGCACAGTAATTATTGTTCATTGAGATGTAGGTGTAGAGGTGTATACCACTCAGGGGTTCATACACCAAGCACATCAAACTCCGGTAACTGCTTAACAGCACCTGTCCAGCTGAAACTCATGCCTTTCAGGCCCACAGACCTTCCCATGGCTATATAAGGGCAGTGCCTCCCTGACCCACCTCTCTTCCTTCACACCAGAATCCAAGGCTAATGATGCCAATGTAGAAGGGGACGGTGGTGGAATATGCATCTTCACCCACATCTTGAACAGCAACAATTACAGTACAGTTAGTAAACATTTTTCTCCTTCAAGTTGTTGCAGATGTGTATTCCACTCAGGTGATTCAAAACCTGTAACTGGAGGAGTTGGGGCTCAGAGACTAACTCAAGAACGATTGTAAAACCACCTTCTTGAAGTAAAAGTATGTGCTGAAGACCAGATAGCTGCTCTGCAAATGTCTAATATAGAAACAGCACTGAGGAACGCAACCAAAGCGGATTTGGCTCTAGTTGAATGAGCTGCCAGTCTCTGAGGTGGTGTAGACTGAGGTACTCCACATGCTGCAGTACTGTAGGAAGTAATCCACCTAAAGACTGTGTGCATGGAAACTGACTAACCCTTTACTTGCTCTCCATAAGAGACACAATTGAGATAAATGACTAAACAGAGAATTGCCAAACACGGTCTCACATTCAGTACATGATGGAGCTGTTCCTCTGTATTAAATGCAGTTTAGGATAGAATATAGGTTAATATATGTTGGTTAAGGTGAAGCCGTGACACCACTTACACATAAATTTGGATGCCACCTTAGCACCATATTTATCCTTGAAAAATTCTGTATAGAGAGGTCCTGCCATGAGAGCCTGCAAACTCACTCACCACCTTTGAGGGGACTTATGGCTATGAGGAAAGCAGCCTTCCTGGCAAAGAAAGGACAGATAGCAGGTTACCAAGGGCTCAAACAGAAGACCCATGAGAGCAACTGGCACTGTATTAAGGGCCCAGAGTGGTGCTGTTTCTTTAATAGGAGGGAAGAGACAGATTAGCCCTTTAAAAAAATGTACTTACCTGGAATTTAGAAAAAAATGGATTTCACACACTTGAGTGGAATACGTATCTGCAACCACTCAAAAGAAGAACTGGCAACACTTATATGACACTTCATATAGTATGTAGCCTGCGTTTTAAGTTTAGGGATTCCTGAAAGTTTGTACACCCACATGTCCTTTCACATAAGAAATAAATGAGGGCTTTCGCTAAATAAATAGATGGTTTGTACCTCCTTTTAAAACAGACGAGAAAACCTTCAACTTCTGACAATACTCATCCACAGTCAAATTTATAGCCATATATATGTCATGCTGATGCCTCAATATGTACATCTTTCAAGAGTAATTAAGAGTAACCCATCCCAGTCCAAATTAATGTTGTCAAAAAGTATGAATAAATCTACCAGTTAATTCTGTTTTCCTTGCAATTGTTTGTTCCACTAGGAAAAAATATTTTAGATTACTATTTCTTTCTATTGGCAGTTTTCTAATGAATATTTATTCAAATAAATGGAATATTCTATATTTGAACCAGCTACATTTAGCTGCACTAGAGAGGCATATTCAGAAGCCTTTCTGCTATGCAGCTCAGAACTGAAAGGATTTAAAAGACTGAAGGCGTTATTGAGTAAACATGTTGTTGCTAGGCAAAAAAACATGTGTAATAGGTTCTGGTTGAAATGTAGCTTGCTAAAGTAGTTTAGAAACGCTATAATAGTTAGGCTATTTGTGATGTGCTGTAACACACTGTGCCACCATATCTGGGAGACTCAAGTTTTGAATTGCCAGCTTCACAAGGGAATGTAACTAATTGGATATAATTAGCCTTTGAGATACAATGCCAACATGAAAGGCCTTCAAAAAATTCTTTATCCATGTCACTATCCATCTTACTTCCTGAGCTGTAGGGTAGTATTTTCCTGGTATTCCTTTTCTGTCTGACACCGATTACTGCATCGGGATAGAACTGTACCTGAATTCATGAAACATCTGGTCCTCGCGCTCAGGAATGGCTCATTCAATTTTTCAACAGAGTTCTGAGGGAATCCAGACTGCCTAGAGCCTGACACCAAGCAATGGTCATTGCCTTGCTGAAACCTGGGAAAGACCTACACTTGCCTTTGAGCTGAAGACAATTTCACTTCTAAGCATTTACTTTAAAGGTCCTTGAGTATCTGCTTTTGCAAAGAATTTCACCATCTGTGGAAGGTATGCTGGCACCAGAGCAAGCTGGTTTTCATCGCAGTCATAGACTATGACTAGTACATGTGATCAAGTGCTGGCACTTAGAACTTGGAATCCAGTTTTTTTTAATCAAACATAAGCTGAAGACTGTTCAGTTTTCCTTGATCTGACCATGGCATACAATATGGTTTGGCACATGGGCCTTTTGGTGAAATTGTCTAGAACTGAACCAACTTGGTTAACATGTGCAGTGGCTCTGTTTTTGAGAAACTGCAATTTCTGTGTGCATATTGATGAGAGAACAAGGGCTTGGAGGCACCAGAAGAACGGCCTCCCGCAAGAATAAGTAATATCTCTAAGATTACTCAACTTATATTCAAATAACCTACCATATACCGGGTCTCACAATTTATGCAGATGACATATGCTTCGGCACTCAGTCACACTCCTTTGACATACTTAAGCATGTTCTGAATGCAGATCTGACGGATACAGCCAATTATTGTCATTGGAGGTGTCTGATACCAAATGGAATAAGACTGTGTCAAGTGTCTTACACATACATAATGCACAAGCGGGCAGAGAGCTGAACATAGTTCTCATTGGTCAGCGAATAAAGCGTAGTTCACGCCTGGTCCATCTAGGTGTCACATTGGAATGAACTCTTACATATTGTGACCATCTTACAAAGAAAGCAACTAAGGTCAAAATGTGCAACAACCTGCTCGGAAAATTGGACGGAACAACATGGGGCACCAACACCCAAACATTACGCACTTCAGCCTTGGCGCTCTGTTATTCAGTGGCGGATATTGCGCTCAAGTATAGGCTCGCTCATCTCATACAAAGATGACTGGTGTGCAATTTAATTCCACGATGCATGGACACTTAAATCTACTGCTCTACCATGGTTACTGGTTCTCTGCAATACTGCTCTGCCGAGTGTTCACAGAGAGGAAAGCGTTGCAAAACTCATGACGAAATTGTGTGATATGCCACATTTACCCTTAATTAAAGACTTGTTTAATCCACAACATGGTGGTCTGCCCTTGCATCATCAGTTGCGGACAAGTTTACTAGGTGAAGGATTTATGGTAGAGGATACATGGAGAGCTTCATTATCTGCAGAGAGAGTGACAAATAATTATCTTGTCTCGGACCCCATGCATCATCAACCCAGGTATGATTTACCACAAAGGCAATGGAGCCTTCCGAGCTAGTTTCATACTGGACATGGAATTTGTAGTGCTGTGGAATTCTGGTGGCATTTTAGTGACAGTCTACTATGTCAATGTGGGCAGCCATGACACACATTTTTGAGGACTGCAAAAATTACTCAACTTCCTGGAAGACTTCTTGCCTTGAACATCATTGATACGAATGTTGTGGCTTGGTTTAACCAGGTTGCATAAGCCCAATAAACTCAGCTGTGTTGCTGTGTGTTCCAACATGGACTTGCTTCCCTGAAACAACAAACTGAAGTGCAAAACTAGTTTTATCTCCCCTTGCACTAAGAAAAACTTTAGGCAATGCTACTGCTCTGAATAACATTTAAGTGTTACTGAATCCCTACAGACAATGCTACTAAAGACATGCAACTTAAATTAATATTTTTACTGAAACAAGAATATTTGTCAAAATAAAAAAAAGCTTATTTATTCAAATACACAATAGATACAAGATATCTGAATTTCCCCAGCATAAATAATAGCAAAGTGGTGGGAAGAATTCTACACTTCCTAAAATGCCTTTTCAAGGAAACATCTGGTTTGTGCTGAAGATTCTTCTCATACTGCTTCTGCTGTTATGAGGAATGAGGAAAAATGAGAAGGGAGAACTCATTATACCCATGAAATTGTAGCACAACTGGGACAACATAATCCATTTGTCACTCCATTTTTAAACTTTGAAGCAAGATATCAGATTAAGCATAACAATGGACAGTCAAATACAAAAACATCAGAAAGAACAAGCAGATCAAATATTGATTAATTAATGTAGCACAACATGTAGTCATCTTAATCCACGGAAATGCAATTATATGTTCACTATTAGAGAAACCAGAATTACTGCAGATTGTCTGCAATGGCACCACAGCATGTGGTTATACAATATGCATACAACAACTGAGGCATCCACTGATCTCCCGACATGCAACATATTTGAGTAAGCTTTTTTTCCCCTCTTTTTTTTTTAAAACTGAGAATATTTGACCACCTGGAAAGATAGCACAGAAAGGAAACTTTCTCACTCCAACTGGAAAATATTAATAATGTACCCTTTTACCTCAATAATCCTTCAACTGCTGCAATTTATTTTGCTGGCCCTGAATCACTAATCACAAGCAGGAAGGAATCTGAATAAGAGATGTTCCCAGGATGATATTGCTATGCCAGCAAGTTTACTGGGTGAGGGAATCACATTTTCAAACTGCAACTTTCAAATCAGACACCTCAAACTTTCCACAATTCTGTTCTCACCACTGGCCAAAGCAGTTAGACATCCAGCCGATGGGCCTGATCCAGCCCTCATGATGAATTTATGTGGTCCATGGGAAATATTTAGAATCTGCATATACCCAGCTTCCATTGGAGAGAAAAAAAGAAAAAAAAACTTTCTAATCCTCATGATTGAGAAGAAAACCTTTCAAACATGAATCAAGTATAACAGATGCAGTACTGTCTGAATCTGCAGACAGCCTGCAAGATGTGAACTTCCTGCCTACCAATAATCTCACTGGCATGTTGATTCTGAAACCCAATGATCCAAAGTGTAAACATTAACTTTTTCATTGCTTATTTTAGTGGCAGAATGGGGTAGAAGTGGGTAAACCTAAGGGTAAGACTAGGAATTGGAAGTTGATGCAGGAAGGAAATTCAGAAAGAAGAAACGAGAATTCACACAAGAACAGTGAAAAGAGAGAGAGAACAGAAAGGTTAATGAAGAAGGAAGAGGGGGGAAAAAAGGTGAGGTGGTAGAGAACAGAAATCTAGCTGATCCTTAAGGTGAGTATATTTTCCACTTGAGTGATGCTGACTGTGGCAATAAGGTATTGAACAAACAACAATAATATGACAGTAACTACAAGTTTAGTTACTACACTAAGGTTCTATTCTAAACATGATATACTCTGGTCACATTTTAAGGCTTTCCTCTGCAACCAAGGAGGTTAGAAATATGATTTAATTAAAAAAAAAAAAACAACAACAAGAAGCTGAGATTTTTCCATAAATCATAGGATTTCAGAAGCTGGGGCTATGAGGAAAAACAACAAATATCATAAGACTCACAATAAAATTGAGAGAATTGGCAACACAATACTCTAGCCCATGAACCATAATTAAAAATTGAATTTGTCTTTCTCTACCAAACAAATCTGACTCCTCTGCCAAAGAAATGCACACATTCAATGAAAGTCTACCCAAGTTACCACTGCAGTTTGAAGTCAATGCAGTTACATTGATATAACAGAGTGATATTTGGCCCTACATCATTTAATTTTGCTAAAGCAGCCTTTTTAACCATCCTGCTATTGATATATTGGTAAGGAGAAACAACAGTTGATAGATTTTTGAATTACTAGCTGTTTAAAGTTACTATACAAGGAGAAAACTCTGCTGATTGCACTTTGCTCTCATTTAATTTTATCTTAAGAAAGCTTGGATTACCTTTAGGTCCAGCACTGCCTCAGTGCCACTGACTCCAGTGACAAGAGAGAAGTAATACAATATTTATACATCAGTGGATCCTGTTCTATGTGAAAGGCAGCAGTACATTTTTACCAGCTACAAGGATGTTCAGGACCCGGAATAATCACTTAACACTTCATTTCCTACTATAATAATAATTTTCTTATACATAACTAAATATTTTAAACAGTTTACTCATTTATAAGACTAGTTGTGGGTGTCAGTGTTTCTGGCATCACAACACAGACTGCCTAGAGTGCTGTTGTCTATTTCCATAAACATTTTCTAGGTGTCCTCATAGTTGCTTGTCACCTGTAAAGGAGGTTTCAATCCAATGAAAAATTAACATATGGTGAACAGATGGACTAAGAAAAGGCATTTGTCAGGAAAGTACTAGCACCAAAGACTTTTTGGCTCCAGTCTTTTAGGACCTTCTGAAAAGACCTACTCAAATCTCCTAGTCACTGATCAGTTAATGAAGAATCTTGCTTCAATGTCAATCTGATCCTGCAAAAAATACTTTCAAGGCCAACTGGAAAGGAGAATTCCTGTAATTCAGATTTGTTGTTAGAGTCCAAAGTAACATTCAGTGAGACTGAGAGGCAGCAATACATTTTTTTCGTGATACCCATAGTCCCCATCCAGTTACTGGTCTCACTCCTCCACAGAGCAAGCCCATAGCAAAAGCCACTTAATATTAAAAGGTTTTATTATTAATTTAAAAATAATACACATAACACAATAAGAACTCTCTCAAAATGTTCCACTACTTACTGAGGTGGTAAAACAAGAGTTGTAGGTTGGGCTTTTGGTCTCCGTTTTGCAGATACTCCCATCTGGTTGGCAGAACGTTTCAAAGACTGTTGATTCAAAAGGCCAGACGCTAACCCTGCATGGTACTGCAACTAGAGAGCAAAGAGACAGTGAATTAAAAATCCTCCCATTTGCCCACACAACAGCTACTTGCTGCTAGTAAGACAGCAACTAATACTTTGCATTTTACAGCATCATCCATACAAGTACTTTATAAATATTAAATACAATTTACACTGTACAACAGGTCCATGAGGAAGGTAGATATTCCCATTTTATAGACAAGGAAACTAAGCCACAGAGGCTAAGTAACTTGACCAAGATAACAGCAGTTCTGCAAGTGAGCCAGTAACAGAATCAATATTTCCTGAAACCCAGTATTGTTCATAAAACCCTAGAACATCCTCTCTCTCTAACAACCAAGCATTCTGATTTTTTTTTAATTTGAAGTCACCATGCTAGTTTTATAGGAGGCTTTATCTACATGAATGACCTGTGACCAAAATTATAATTTCTGCTAGATTACTCTTTTAGTCTTGAAAGCAGAACCCACAATATGTTAAAAACTGTAGTGTTTAATAAGCTACAGATACAAACTAATTAAGGACAGTATGTTGCGTCCAAGTTGACCTAAATGCTATAGAGGCAGCCAATTTCTCTTAAATATTTATTTCAGATGCCAGGAAAACTGATCCCATAATCTGCTGCTCTATGCAAAATAAATTTGTGAACCTGGACATTTCAGAGACCCATACTAGAATAATAATAATAATAATAATAATAATAAAAAAAAAAAAAAAAAACCAACCCACAAACTAGATTCCAATGGTCTATAAATATAAGCACATTTTCACTGATAGTGCTCATTAATTCAAAGAAGTAATATTTTACTATATAAACAGATTTTTAATGAAGATATGACAACTATTTGTGAAAGAGTAACAAAATCAGACACAATAAACCAAGAGATTCAGGGATCCTTAAAAAAGAGGATCAGGAAACTGGCTACACTAGGAAAATCTCGTTTTTGTTTCAATTCCTTGCACCTGCTCAATTTGCAAATAAAAATGTAATCTGAAGTACCAGTCTTCTCCATGCATTTATTTTAGTTGACAGTGAAAGACCATATGTGAAGGACATATGTGAACCTGGAAGACCATTTTACTGGGCACATTCTTAGATAAACATACTGGTGTCCTTATGGTGAAACCAAATTATGAAAAGGATAAATTAACAATTTAACCTTAACAGTTCTTAAGTCATCCTGATCAATGAGTTCACCCTATCCCAGATTCTGAAGTAAAAAGCACCAGATATTTATTCAATGTTAGCCAAGTGGAATTCTTTCCACATCTGTAGCCCTGTATCAGTGTTTTGTCAAAGTGTCTACACATTTGTCTTGAAAAGGTCAGCTATTTTACAATTTAGGAAAACTAATCTCATGACCACCACATAAGAAAGTCATAGCTTCCTCAGCATAACCTAACAATGTTCAGAAAATAAAATCCATTTACACACCACTGTTCCACAGTATTGTGACTGAAAATGAAAGAAACAAAAACAATTGAAATGATCTCCTTGAAAATGGCTATAAAATGAATTACGCTATCCAGTGGGCCAATAAGACTTAAATGTTAGTGTTTAGAGCATCCATATTGCTTTTTTAACAGCTTCCTGATTTACTTGTTCGATTTGCCATGTGATTTATACAGCACTATGACACAGACAAAGATGTATAACAGTTTTAATAAAAGCAGAACTACTCTCAGCTAGGGAAAGGGAGGGGTATCATATTACTCTAACAACTCATCTTAGACCAATGAATTTTGCTCAAATTTGTTTTTCGCCTACAAATTTTTTAAATGGGAAATCAATGAACGAAAGGGACACAACAAGTTTGAAAGACAACGTTTCAAAACGTCAGGGGCTTAGTTTTTTATCTCCACTACCAGAATTTGCAATGAGTGCAAGATGCACAGTGTTTATGGAATTAAAGGGAAAGGCAGCTTGGCAGGAGACCTCTTCCTGGCTCTAGGAACATTGCCTTCCCTTTTCTTCATTGCATCTTATTATGATCAGTGCAAACTCAGCCATTTTGTCCTTGCTGACACTACTCTGGAAGAGTTATGCTCTCTGTGCAAAGTGGTACAACAGGTATTTTACCCAAATGGCATCATTTTGGCCACTTGCTCAAAAGACAGAGCAAAAATAGTACTATTACAGATGAATTATTAATATTACCATTTTAAAATGTAATACTATTCAGAGACCTTCTGGTGTATTTCACATTTAGGGGCCAGGTACAAGAAAAGTATGTACCATTTTTTTAAAATTAGTATTCCAGAAAACAAACTATGTTCTTGAATGGTGATTCCCAGTAATTCAGTTACTTTTTCTTAATTAGGTGTGTGCTAATTCTGTGCTTCCAGGAACACAGACCCCTATAAGGACCCATTAAATATTTTAAAAAAAAACATCTTTACGATGAGAGAAAGGGTCAAAGTTAATAAAACTGATAGGCAACTCCTGTCTAATCTCATTTATACATTTCAAACATCACACACTGTATTGTACACAATGCATTTTTGAACCAAAAAGACTCGGAAAATGTTTCCTTAGTCACAGGTTCTGAAGAACAGAACCAAGGCTGAGGGTAATTCAGATTTATTACTATTTATGAATACAGGATGAGATTTAATGCATATAAATGTGGTATATATGCATAAAATATACACTTACAATTCACACATTTATCTCCCAATGTTCCACGAGAGCAACTCTTGCTTCAAAAAGAAGGACCATGAAATGTTCTATAACAGTTCTCTACTTTTCAAAATAATAGGTTCATTTTATGGCATGGTCAAATGTGAGCAGAATAAAGGGGGAGGGAAATACACCTTTTCATCATATCTGGTTATTCCAGGTCTTCTGTTCTGTTACTCCATTTGCAGTTACTCTCTCTATTATTCTGGTTTCATGGGCTTTTTAGAAAGTCCCTTATTCCCAGCATGAAATTATCACAGTACAGTTATTATAGGAGCTAATAGAAAACTGTTAGTCATTCTATTATCACAATTTCCTGTACAGGAATTATCTTACAGATGGGATACAGAACCAATACTGTCAACACCAACTATTCAAAAGTCATGAGTCATACCTTAAAAAAAAATCAGGTTTATTTACTTTAAAAAATTGTGAGGTTCTTTTATTTGCCTTTTGGTCTCTGTACCTTTAAGGTGCTTTCAAGAGTTTCTATACAACCATGAGGGCTAGAAATTCTCTTTAAAAATATGAGATTCTCTTGCAACTGCCTGACTTCAGGAAAATGACCTTTAAGAAAAACATGAGATTCGCAACAAATTAGTGAAAGCTAGCAACACTGAGTAACGAAGCTGTCTTTAATGACCAGCTGAGATAACGTTTAAGACGCTGCAAAATATATATAATTTCACACAGTATTATTCCATTGTTTTACTGATTGCACTAGCCCTACTTGTTCACTCTGGCATGCAATAGCTCAACGCTTTTATTTTGCTCACAGTATTACTACTGTATATGGTGATCCAGAAAAGCACCTCTGTTCGCATACTTCCAGCATTTCTTGAAGAAGACAAAAAAGTGCTTTGAAACACTTGTATAAATAGTAATTATTAGTATTACTTAAAAACAAAATATTGAAAGAATCATGGCCTTCACATTAATAAACTGTAAAATACTTGCTATTATTTTTACTCAATTCAAAGCCAACTCACTCTCCTGGATGGTGAAAAAATATTTGGCTTCTGTAGCTCAAGCCAGACTGGGATGTTTAATAGAAGACATCGGTCAAGAATGGATTCAATACAATAGGGAGAGGAATGAAACCAGTTCAAGAAGTCTATGACTTGTTCCATCCACTCCTTCTGAGCATCATTCAGAGAGTTTGTCACATGACTGAAAATATTTCTGCCTTCATTCCTCAGAAAAGAATGGTACATGGTCCCTTAGGGTCCAATCAGCGCTCAGCATTTACTGTGAAACGTGGAGTGCTTTCAACTCATTAATTTCAATGGAGGCTGAGCACCTTAAAGGAGCAGACCAATAAGCCATCTCATGAGTTACTTAACTTGTTACATCAAAGATGTGACTCAAACTGATTCATCACAGACACTCTAAATATACCAGTATCACATTTCTCCAAATAATTTGTTCTCCAATTGTAACCATTCTGTTTCAATAAAAACTGTCCCAGAAATCAGATGCTATGGCTAGACTGCCAGAAGTTTCTTTTATTCTGATATTTTCAGTGAAAATCACCCTCAAGTTGCTGTTGACAGGTACCGCTTAGCATTTTGCCAGCTAAATGTGTGCAACAGCTGTCAAGCTAAAATATGTAAATACCTGTTGTACCTGAATGTTGACATATTGGACATTATTAAAAATCATCATCATATCAGCCACTCAGGATTCCCCGTCATTCAGAAGCACTAATACAGTAACTCATCCATGTAACTTTTAGTTTTGGGGAAATCCAACTGGCTGGTGAGAGTCTAAGCTCTTTACCACCAGTGAAATGCTAAGAACGTAAGTTTGGCCGTAAAGGGTCACACAGATAGTCCATTTAGCGCAACAGCCTGTCTTCTGACATGGCCGGAGCCAGATGCTTCAGGAGGAATGAACAGAACAGGGCAATTAGCCAGTGATCCATCCTCTATTGTCCAGTCCCAGGTTCTGGCAGTCAAAGGTTTACCATTAGGATCATATTAGATCAAATGATCTTTTACTTGTGTTGATTGCTGGCAAAACAAGCCATTACACGCCACTTACTGAAGATATTATTTAGCTTGCAGAAACTGAAAAAGCACTTGGAGCATGATCATGTCAGTTCACTGTGTGCAATAAATTCACATATTAACAATCCTTAGAATTCTTTTTTGAGTAATTACTTTGCTTAAAAAATGTTTAAAACCAGAAAGCTCATGTGTGTTCGTTCATATAACCCAAAGATGACTTTTTCCAAAATCTTAATTTTAAATATTACAGGAACATATATGTATATAATATTTTTAATAAAGTGCTTTGGTGGGGGCGGGGCGAGAGGGAAGCAAGAGGGAGTTGTTTTTAAAAGTATCTGGTTCCAACTTCCCTGAGAACAGGTGCTTCCTGGAAGCAATGACAGATCCTTATCCATCCTGTTACTTTCTAAGGCCACTATAACATTAGCAAAAACATGCACATTTCTCTCCTTTTAAGATGCACAGTATTTTGCCCCTCATTAAAATACTTCTTGCTTTCAGCTAACAAGGGAGTTTATTATGATAAAGCTGTAATAGTTCTTTTGAACCCAGCTATGAGTAAGCCAACATAACACTCCCTCAGTTTCATCTTTGCAGACGAACACAGGCAAGAGAGAAGTTACATTATTTTAATTGATACTTTTTAAAAGAGTATCTCAGATAATGAGGCCAGTTTGGAAAAAAAAAATTTCCTAAACAATGTTTGATCATTTTAGGATAGCTGAATTCTCAACTTGGTCAAAACAGCATCAATAGACCAAAAGAGCAGGTTTTCAATTTATTTACTTATTTATTTTCTCCTTCTGAACTAGGTTTCAGGCCTTTCAATTAATAGGAAAGTCAGACATCATGTATTTGTTCTAGATTTCCAACTCAGTTAGAACACTTTGTTCTCCTTTTCTTTTTTTAAAATATATTCCCCACACTCCTTCCGACCAACTAGGATGCCTAAGCAACAAGTATTGTGCCCCATCTGTGGAGGTAATAGAACTTTTATCCCATTACTTTTCTTCCCTCAAATCCCAGTATTACAGTTGTCCTCTTTTTCTGCACTCTTTGGCCCAACTAGGCTGCAGAACTAAAGAGCTTGCACTTCTATTAAAAATCTCTTCCATGTAACTGCTTCTATTTGTATTGAAGCCATATGCAGCATGTCACTGCCTCAGTTCCATATGGAACATTCTGAAGAGACCTACATTTGCTTCCCAGTCCCGTAGAAGAGGGAGAGTGGGTCCTTTCCCAAGACTGGCAGATTGGAAAATGCTCTCTTTGATGGCATACTAGGAAAACAAAGTTTGTATCTTTCTCAGTCTGTGTTGTTTTTAAACATTGTTTATTTTAGAATTTCTCTCCTTCATTGTGTCTATTTTAGAATTTCTCTCCTTCATTATGTCTATTTTATTCCATTTTCTCTAAGCACAATATTTATGCTGCAAGTGCTGTTTTAATTAGTGTCAGACTGCAGCCTTCAAGTGTGGTTTTGTCTCTTATTTTCTTTCAAAAACAAAACAAAAAAAATTCAATATGAACTCCAGACTGTAAATCAGTGAACTGATCAACCTTGTCCTTGCTTACTACTTTCAGAGAAGGATTAAGATGTTGGAAAGAAGAAGGGGAAAATTAAGAGGCAGCATAACTTCATAACCCACCTTAGTGAAAGAAATGGAAGACTTGCAAAACCAAATAAAATAGTATATTCCTGTGACCAAAAGCTAATTAGATTAGCAAAGGAATTCCAGTATCATTTCTTCCCGATACGCCAATATTTAATTGTTGACTGGAATGTCTCTATTTTCAGTCTAATGGGATCAGGTAGATCTGTTCCTTTTGTTTAAAGCAACAAATAATAAAATAAAAACAAACAAACAAAACAAGAACTTGCTTCACGCTAATTGAAGAAGTACAAGTCCCTCCTGATGAGCTGTAATTGGAAAAGTTTGGATTTTAATCTGAGCAATAATTCACCTACTGCAAGTTTTTGAAGAGAGTGAAAAACAAGAGCCAAGTAACAAAAATCTTATATAAAGTAACCTTATATGAAGATAATTTCCTATCCTTCCAGGCCTCTACTCTTAAATGTCCATGTGTAATCTGAAAAGCTTGCTAACAGGTGTTTTCAGGATAAAATGAGAATAGCCACCACTGGCCTTGCATTTAAGGCATTGGATTGGTGGTCTGGATTCAGTCCTCAGCTCTATCAAATACTACTTTTACAGAGAGATGAAGAGCATACAAAGGGAATAATATTTCCCCTTCTTGACTAGGTTATTGTGAGAGGCTCATAATGGATGGCGATAGAGTCCATATATTTAGGTAGGCTTCCAAAGTTAGGCTCCTACCCAATACTAAAATTGCAACATCACCCTAAAAAAAAAAAAAAAAAAAAAAAAAGTGTTGGACCAGTAAAAGTTCTGTCCTTCATATGAGATATTACACCAAAGACTCCTCTGCCGGTGTCCGGTTTATGACCAGGTAGAAGTTAACAAATCCATCACACTTTCCTGAAAGCATTGGTCATAGGCCCATTATTCAGATCAACTTTCCATCCCTCTTCTACCCCTAATAAAAGTGGTTGCAGTGTCCAAGTCTGTGCAAGAGACACTGCTGATCATGCAGGTTTGTAAAGTGTTTTGAAATCTACTTGGTCATTATATTAGTAAAATTTAACTGCACTTTGGGATAAATTCAACCTGAAGAGACTATAACAAAATCAAACTATTATCTAGTTTAAAGAAACCTAGTATTTATGTTACCCCATTGGGATTTAGAGAGCATGACCCCTTTAAAGTTCTTACACAGGCAGAGGAAGTGCTGATTGTTCCAGGAAGAGAAGAGAAGAGTGAGTGTGAGTGTTTCTCATGCATGGAAGCAATGGAGAACCAGCCTGAAGCCCAGTAGGGATAGAGCAGCTGACCTGGGAGTCCCCGGATGAGAGCAAGAAGCAGCACTGTGAGAAAGGACAAACCAGATCCAGACCCAATATCATTGTCACCAAAGCAGTATGGAGCTGTGAGTACTGGAGCTTGTGACTTTGCATTGGAAGTAAGGAGGGAGGCTGTAGCTAGTTAAGTGAGGAGGTTTTCGCTCTGTGTGGGCTTGTACAGAGTGACAAAAGAGGGCACTGGAGGGGTTTGTTGGGGAAAAATTTACTGGTGCTGAAGATGACCAAGAGAGGACTAAGAATCGCTGCTGGACAGGAACTCTGCCCAGCTTTCTGAATCTAGATGCATTGTTCAAGGTCTATTTTTTCATATTGTGGTACCACTGGGCCTGTAGGTCCTCGTGCTGGATATAAACCGTGTTTTACCAATCTCCCTATCTTATCCCCCTGTTGTTTTTCTCTACAGACACCCTCGGGTTATGCTAACCTGACTTACGCAAATTCACACTTATGGTAAAAGTTCTGTAAGCTAGAAATAGGAGGGTTTTTTGTTGTTGTTTTTGGCGTAATTGTCAGGTATACATTTCTGACTTGCACAAAATTCAAGTTATGCAAGGTGTTCCAGAATGGAACACTTGCATAAGTCGGGGAGCATCTGTATTCTGGTGTGTGTAAGTTTATGGGGGTGGGAAGAGTTGGAACAGGTGTCCCAAGGATGGAAGAGAGAGTTTTTCTGCTGCGTTGCTGCGCGCACCTTTTTTTTTTGGCCCAAGCCACTATAGTTACATTTATACAGTATGTAAACTGCACATGGGGATGATACTCCATATTTTAGATATACATCTCTGAAATTGTTTTGAAAAATTCACACAGTACTCAAAACTGTCAAGTTGTCTAGAAACTAAACTGATACTTACCTAGAAATACAAGTACAATCCAGATGCATTAAGAAGAATCCCTAGAGGGTCACAAGTGCAAAAAAGTGAAGTAAAGCTACCACAATCACCTCCAAAATTCAAGGGATGGGCTAGAGACATATTCAGCAATAAAGAAAAGAAGAAGAAATCTGTGAACCTGAGAGAATTTAGTTGGTACAGAGGGTGTCACATCCACCACTTCTTAGCTAAATATGCAAGTGATCTTATTTCATGTTGGTTTTAGACTCAAAATGTACCATTTTTAATTGCTTATTTTTATACATGGTATGTTTCTATTTGTATGTTATTCTTAATGGATAACCCTACTGGTCTGCTGAGCTAAAAATCATTCATACGCAAATAAAATCCATGTTCCCTTTTTAAGAAAGGGATTCTTCTTGAAGGGGAAAAAAGGATCTGTAGCAGAGAAAACAGGTTGTTAAAACTGGATAAGGACACAATTAGCATCAACCTTCACTGCTACTATGGCTCCTTAAAAAGGCACTGGAACTTAGAACTGAAGACTCTTCTCTTATGCCCTAAAAGGCTAAGGGCTTGTCTACATCACAAAGTTGCAGCGCTGGTGAGGGGGTTACAGCGCTGCAACTTAGGAGGTGTACACATCTGCAGGGCATCACCAGCGCTGCAACTCCGTGTTTGCAGCGCTGGCCGTACTCCCGTTTTGTCTCGGGTGTAGAGGATCCAGCGCTGGTGATCCAGCGCTGGTAATCAAGTGTAGACACTTACCAGCGCTTTTCTTGACCTCCGTGGAATAAGCAGGTATCCCAGCATACCTGAGGAAGCCTCTCCTTCAAGCAGGTCTCTTTCCCTGCGGTTTGCAGGGGGGTCCGGGGAACGCGAGAGCAAACCGCGGGGAAGCTGGTCTCCTTCCCCGGTTTGCTCTCGCGTTCCCCAAACCCCCGAGCAAGCAGTTCTCCTTCCCTGCGGTTTGCTCTCGCGTTCCCCGAACCCCCGTGCAAGCAGGTCTCCTTCCCTGCGGTTTGCTCTCGCGTTCCCCAAACCCCCGAGCAAGCAGGTCTCCTTCCCTGCGGTTTGCTCTCGCGTTCCCCGAACCCCCATGCAAGCAGGTCTCCTTCCCTGCGGTTTGCTCTCGCGTTCCCCGAACCCCCGAGCAAGCAGGTCTCCTTCCCTGCGGTTTGCTCTCGCGTTCCCCGAACCCCCGAGCAAGCAGGTCTCCTTCCCTGCGGTTTGCACGGGGGTTCGGGGAACGCGAGAGCAAACCGCGGGGAAGCTGGTCTCCTTCCCTGCGGTTTGCTCTCGTGTTCCCCGAACCCCCGAGCAAGCAGTTCTCCTTCCCTGCGGTTTGCTCTCGCGTTCCCCGAACCCCCGTGCAAGCAGGTCTCCTTCCCTGCAGTTTGCTCTCGCGTTCCCCAAACCCCCGAGCAAGCAGGTCTCCTTCCCTGCGGTTTGCAGGGGGGGTTCGGGGAACGCGAGAGCAAACCGTGGGGAAGCTGGTCTCCTTCCCCGGTTTGCTCTCGCGTTCCCCGAACCCCCCTTGAAGCCGCCCAACAGCGCTGCAGTGTGGCCACATCTAACACCACTTGCAGCGCTGGTTGCTGTAAGTGTGGCCACTCTGCAGCGCTGGCCCTATACAGCTGTACTAATACAGCTGTAACAACCAGCGCTGCAAAATTGTAGATGTAGACATACCCTAAGACAAAGATTTTCCAGTGCCCTAGAATGTATCTTTGAAGTCACTGGCTCAGCTGGCAGCTGTGGAGGTACAAAGAATGGTTTTCTGTCTTGGTAACAAGACGACTTTGATGTCCTTGGAAGACAGAAAATCTGAAGGAACTCTCATAAATGGTGTGCTGCAAAGAAGGGCTGAAATCAACTATTTATATTAAAATGTCTAGCCCCATTAACCTCAAGGCAGCAGTTAAGCAGCATACCATGATCTGCAACCTTCCAGGAGGACTTCATCATTATAGCACACAAACAATTTTCATGAGGGGAGTGGAGGACTGGGCAGGGCGGTTCACTTCCCATCTTCCAACAAAACGTATTTGCCAAATTTCAGCTAATACAAATTAAAGTAGCCCCATTACAAAGTGGAAGAGAAGGGAGCAAAAGAGCACAACACAGGAGCGAAAAATCAGGTTAGTGGACACAGTAATTTACTTGAAATGACATGATTTTCATAGGTCAGATTTTTAAAGGTATTTAAGCACTTGGCTCCAAAATCAATGGGAGTTAGGCACCTAAATAGTTTTAAAAATCTGAGCCATAGTCCTACCTGTAACAGGTCTAGTGGATACCTCTATTGCTACTATATTTTTAGTGATTTAATAATAATTTAATGATTATTTTAACTTCTTTAAAGTGCTTCTCTCTATCTCTGGTTGCTTTCACAGTAATTAAAATGCACAATGCTCAAGAATAAAACCCAGAACAAAAATAATGAACTTTCAGCAAAACAAGCAACGACCCTTTAGCCCTCAATCAACACAGACAACCTAGCCACCTAAGAGGGAAAAAATTAGATGCGTTTTGAAATGAGCCAGGAAGATTAACAAATCCAGACTTTGGTAGGCCAAGAGAGATTGGGAGACGAGCAAATGTTGGAGTAGCATATGTTGTCTCCCACAAAGATTATGACAACCCAGCTTTATTTACCCTCTGGGCTTGTTATATGCACATGTACGCGCACGCACACGCACACACACACACACACACACACACTTATTGTATTGGTTAATATAATTAAACAGGAACACCACCCTGTGTGGACACTCTCAGGCTGAAAGAAGAGTGGCTTTTTCCGGATTCATTCATATCACTATAAGTTGCATTTGTAGATTTCTACTTCTTGAGTAAATAAAATTTTCACTTAAACATCACTTTTTTTATTCTTCAATACAGACAGGTCCTACAATGGGATTATCATCCGTCTTTACTTAAGAGTGGAAATAATAAAAAGGTTATTAAGATGCAACCCATGTACATGAATATTTAGAAAGAAGATGTTGGAATGCACTGAAGTACTACTGAATGTAGCACCCTTTGGCCAAACACGCATATGACCATTGGGCTGCCCAGTATATTTCTTCATATGGAGCACAAATTTCTCTGCCTCTGCCTAAGACACCTCTACTAGTTTCAGAAAACATGCTCCAAACAGCTCTGCTTTATAGGTTCTATCCTCCAGAGACATTCATCTTGATATGGAAAGATTCTGATGCTTTCTTACATTTGATGTCAGAGTTCCTTGGACTTACAGGTAAGGCTAAGTTTTTGTCACGCATATTTTTAGTAAAAGCCATGGACAGGTCATGGGCTCAAGTCATGGAAGTCTCTGATAGTCACAGTTTCCATGACCTCCGTGACAATATCGTAGCCCTACTTATGGGTTAGCTTGTATATTTTAAGTGTTCTCCTCACTTCCAGTGTGTTCCATCCTTCTTCCTTTGGATGAGACAGCCTGGGACATAATAATGGCAATACAATCTCTTGAAATTCATGAAAAATTAAGATGACTTCAGGAATAAAAGCTGGATTCAGCATCCACATCCATTTATCAGCAAGTAAAGTGTAGAACTGTGACTTAATGGAGAGAGTTCCCAATTCCAAAATTCCTCTGGTTATATGTATCAACAATGCCATTCAGGTGAACCTTTTTACATCTTTGTGCCACGAGATCATTTTTCTTCATGCTCAGTCCACGATGCTGGTCATAGTTGATATCAATCCGTTTTTGTGCAGACTTTCCAGCCCATAACAAGACTGACTATCATGAATTCCAGGATATGTTGTACTTTTGCACTGAAATAGGCCTTCTGACATGAGAAAAATAAATGTTTTGCACTTAATTAGGACATTTAAGACTAGAATTTGAGAGAACAGATTATAAAACTGCAAAACTGTCATCATTTTGATACATCTAATGAAAAAACTCATTTTAATCCATTTACAAACTAAATTTTTGAGGATTAAAATTTACTTTTATACAATAAAGGCTGTGTAACACTAATCTAGACTGTACACGGAAGGAGAGACATGTGGCCAAGATTTTCACAAGTACACAGTGATTTGGGGTGCCTCAATTTTTAGAAGCCCTAACTGAAATGACATAAAAGGCCTTTATTTTCAAAAAGTGCTAAGAACCCACCTCTAAAAGTTAGGCCATTTAAAGGTGCCTCAAAATTGGGCACCCAAAATATCACTAGTCACTTTTGAAAATCATGGCTAAAAATTTCTCAAGCCTTCAAAGAGTTAAGTTATGAATGCTTTTAGAAAGTAAAACAAAATCCATCAAGTTTGATTGATAAAAGTGTAGTTTTTAACTAAAACTGAAAAAAGTGGAGCTTGGCAACATTTTCCCCCAGCATAATTTGCTTCCTTTGCTTTTTTCCCCACTGGGCTGCACATAAACCAAAGAAATGTTAAAGAGGCCCATATATCACAAACTGGCATTTCAAAACTATTTACAAACTCTATAATAGACAGAGGATGGAACATATAAAAGTGTGACCAGGAAACCTGAATATAAGTGAAAACCCAGTTCCTACCTTCAATTTGGGGTTAATTAAATTTGGAAATAACTCTTAATTGAAAACTCAGAATATTTAATCAGAATCCTGATAACTCAGGATTACAAAAAGAAAAAGGAAACAAGTTAATATGTGCCCCCAAACAAAAACAACATGGGTTTGAACAGCTTGACTGCACCATGATTAAGCACCCAAATCTAAAAACTAAACAAGGAAATGATGCTTTAATAAGGTTTGAAATAAGTGTGCAAGCATAGCTGGCATTACACTTGCAGAAAGATTACAGTCTGAAATCATGATTGTGGGGGAAAAAAAAAAACAAAACCTCCAATGCTTAACTGCACAGCTTTATTACATTCTCAAACCCTGAGACCTAAGTGCACAGCATGGTACTTTAATATAGATGAGGGTTTCTCAACAGTAGCAAGTTAAACAAATAAGAATCTCATCTCCTCATTTGAAAAGACGGGCCTGGATTATAAAAAAAATTAGCTGTCCATCTGTTTAAATATCACACTCAGACTAGAGAGTGCAAAAAACACAGATGTTTTACAACCAAATCCAAAAAGTATAGTAGTCTGAACTAGTGTAATAAATCCATTTGCTTTGCTAAAACCTCTTTCCATACACAGATTTCTTTCACAAAGAGTAACAGCTATGGATTATGTAATCCTTACTTCGGAGAAGAGATCACATATTCTTACCCTTGTCTGCAACACCTGGATGAGTTAACTGATCAGAGAAACTAGAAAGAGTAAGGAAATACAACAGAGTGCAATTTAAGCTAAGAAGTGCTTACTCAATATTCATTCACTAGTTGACTGAAGTTACCAATAGCTTATATGTAAAGAGCTCAGATGCCATAGCAATTGGTACAGTCCAAGAAACTAAACAAACAGAAATAGAAGACAGTCACCACCACCTTTAATGATGGAGAATCAAAACAGTTTGTTTTTTCCCTCTACTATTCAAGATATGCAAGACTTTCTGCATGTACTTATAATGATTTTTATGAGTACACAAATGGAACATGCTTTATATTATTTTCCATGGAAAATTATAATGGTATTGTAGGGTAACCCAATTAGCCCACAAGATTAGGAGCCTTTAAATGCCCTGAGTCGCTCATAGGTCTAATGAAAATCTGGCTTTGTGCTGAGTAAGCAACATACAAGAAACCACTAGCTATACAAAAAAAAAAAAAAAAGTGTTATGTCTAGTCTGCCATTTGTTTTCAAGGTTTCTTATTTAGCAAACAATGTGTGTTTCAAATGCCAGAATGCAGTATTAAAGAAAGCGAGCATCCAAATCAGTAATGACCTGAGAAAAAGGCATCAAGGTGCCACATTATCCTGGAGGCCACACTACCTGTAACTACATATCAGTTTACTATAACAACCAATTGTATTTCTAGTTTTACTGCAATAGCTAAAGGTTTTTACAAAGCAGATGCCTTTCCTCCCACACATCAATTAATTTGCAAATGCACTCAGGTTGTAGAAATAATGAAGTTCTGAATGCTTTTCTATTGGCAAGTTTTGCTAACAGGAGGTGGATGCTGTAGGCGAGGTGCTAAATGTGCTGCTGCTATATGCATGCCAAAGGAGAGAGATGGCACATGAAACTTGGTCAACAGCTAACAGTGCACACATCAATTATTTCATTTACCCCTTCCCCACCACCAAGAGAAAGAAACAGGATCCATAAAAAGCTTTTTACTATATTTATCTAGATATTTACAACATGCTCTTTGCAGCGACATCTGAGATATTTTTTGCTGTCCCAATAAAAATTTCAGATTTGGAGACCAACATACAGAGGGAGAGTGATTTACTCATTTCATAACATATATTGTCAATTACTTGAAAAAAGGAAAAAAATGGTCATGTTAAAAGAATACTAAGGTTGCAAAGTCAAGCACTAAAGTTAGGAAATGCCTGAAATAAGGTTGCCCATGCAACCAAGCAAGCAGAGATTATTTAGTCCTACTTTTTCAACTTCCAGTTGGTTTCTTAACTTTGAATGAAATTGTCATTGAACTGAACTAGCTGAATAAACTGAAATGAATACAATATTCTTTCTGAACCTACAGAAAGACTGTTGTCAAAAGCTGGTTTAGCATTTTAACAAATTTTGTTTCCAGTGTTTAATAAGTGAATTTCACATCTCTGAACTGGTGTGACTGTTTAAAACTTCAGCAGCAAACATGTACTACAAAAATTACTTTATTTATTTAATTTAAATTGTAATAGATTACAGTAAACTTTACAATTTATGTTAAGGCTTACTAATTTCAAATTTAAATTTAATAATTGTTTTTCTTTTTAAAAATAAACCTAATTAAAATATCTAATTTAAATTTTAAAAAAAAACTTACTGTTTTTTATCTACCTTGCTTCTGCTGCAGTGCATCACTTATCTTCTCAAATATGGAGCCTTCTCTTCCTAACTCTCCTTCTCTCACCTTGGCTGATCTGTCTCTGCCTTCCCCTGTCCTAGCCAACGCTTCCTGGGTGGTTCCCTGAGTCTCCCCCATTAATCCTTTCTAACTACCTGCTTTGTCACCTTCTTCGCCCCTCCCCCTTTCCACTGTCCATTCCTCATTGTCTGCAGGACAAGCAGGAAGAAGTAGCTACTCCTAGGCCCGAACCAGCTCACTCAGGGCTGGTCCACACTAGGCGGGGAAATCGATCTTAGATACGCAACTTCAGCTACGTGAATAACGTAGCTGAAGTCGAATATCTAAGATCGGATTACTCACCCGTCCACACCGCGCGGGATCGATGTTCGCGGCTCTCCGTGTCGATTCCGGAACTCCGTTGGGGTTGATGGAGTTCCGGAATCGATATAAGCGCGCTCGGGGATCGATATATCGCGTCTAGATTAGACGCGATATATCGATCCCCGAGCAATCGATTTTAACCCGCCGATACGGCGGGTAGTCTGGACATGGCCTCACTGTCCCAAGGTGCTTCACCCTGAACAGCTGAACAGGCAGTCATTAATGAACCACCATAGTACCTTGTCTGCAAAGGACATGCTTAAAGTCTTGTCAGCTCTGGTGGGCACACAGAGACATATAGCATTTCCTAACAACAACTTCACAATATTAACCAGAATTCATAAGTTATACAGAAATTCCCCACAATGTCATACACATCATAGTATCTTCATTCTTCCCAGTTTAACAGATGGAGAATTGAGGTGCAGAGATTAAAGCCAAAATTGTTAAAAATATCCTCTAATTTCAGGTGCTCAATTGAGAAGCCTAGGACCAGATTTTTCAGAGTATTTAGCATTGTATGGAACTTTATAAATTCAGACCCGAGCTCCCACTGACCTTAGCTGCAGTTACAAGCGCTCAGCACTTCTCCAGAGATGTTTCAAGTTGGGTAGCCAGAAATGAGCAACAGTGGATACCTATGAAAATTTTGTTTACATGAATTTCCCAGCATCACGTAGTTCACCTCCCAATGACTTAATAAATATCTGCTTCAATTACCTTTGATAAATGAAATAACTAAACAATCATTCATTTTCTGATATATTTGTAAAACTAATCTGAAAAGTTTTTAAAATAAATCACTTAAAAATGCATAGTGTGTACCTTCTAAAAATGAAACCTACATCTATCTCTGAGTTGTGAAGAATATGTATTAAGATTATACCAACCAACAAGAATGCACTTTTATGCAGAAACCCATGATTAAATTGAGTCTTCCTAACTAGTGATTTAAATAATAATTTAACTCATGATTTAAATCAATTTGATTTATGCATTTCCCTGCCTCAGTTTCCTCACCACTCTTGAGCATTGTTTGGGCATTAGTCACAGTCCAAGATCACCACCACCAACCGCATGTCACTGTTCTAAATCATGGGAGTGTCTTTCCCCCTCTTATACAGACAGTTTCCTTCTCTGTAGCACTTATATGCTACTGTGATAAGCACTATAAAAAAAAAAGACAATGAAGAAATGAATAATTCTGTGTTCAGTGCAGTGTTTGGCTGATGTGTATGTGTAAATAAGGCATGTGGTAACACTGAATGATGAAAATAAAACAAAATATTGAATAGCTACTCATTCAGCAAGCATTGTCCATTCCTGTGTACTGAAGGAGGGAGAGATCTGGGGGGCAAAATATACCTTGCGATAATGTTCTTAAAGGCATTTAACACGTATCCACAAGAGGGCCAATTTAAGGTTGCATGTCCAACCTTGATTCTTGATTTCCTAACTTCTGAGTGCTTGACTTTGCAACTTTTGTTTCTGATATAACTGTTAATAATGGAATTTTAACAGTTTCAATTTTAAGTTAAAAAGTGAAAACTAGCTAAAGTGGCAAAGAAGCAAGGCGATATACTGGCAAGATTATTAATCCATTTTACATCAATTTACTGTGCTGTACGATCTCAGCATGATTCTGTACATAAAAATCTTCAAAATATTCTGAGATTTCTATATCATTCAGGTACAACTATTTCCAGAATTTAAAAAAAAAAGACGACAAAATCTTTTTGGAAGTAAATATTCCACTATAGTGTTTACAAGGCAACCACTGAACTTTCTATTAGTGCTAAGAAATGAAAATGGCTAGAAATAGTCCATTACTGTTGTTTACTTTCTTTACTTTTCTCAGCTTGGACAAACAGCATGCAGTTGTAAAACCCATACGTAATCCAAATGCTTAAAACCGTCTCACTTTTTAAAACCGGCTAAAATGATTTTAGTAATACAGGGTAAGGGAATTTATATTTTAAAAATATATGATTTTCAATCTGACCTTGTCCCTCTAAAATTTTTATGGCATCTTCAGTTCCAATTTGAGATTTTCATATGGGGCAAGTGAACCTTCTTTCTATATTAAATGCAGGACACTTTCTTGGTATGATCAGTAATATTAATAATGTAATAGTACCAATTTCAGAAGCAGCACTGTGGCATCACATGCATACCTACATGAATGGAAATGAAACCATGTATATCATTGCAACTTTTAATACATTAGGGGGGAAAAGCAGATCCTACATAGCTCAAGTATTTGATTTTTTTTCTCTTTTAGCCTACTCGCACATGACCTTGTCATCCCTCACCAACTAACACCAGCATATCTGATTAAAGACAATATGTGCTCTGCTTTATTGGAATCAAAGAAATACAGGGGAAGAGAGAATGCTTTTCAGGGCCAAACCCAAGTTCTTAAATACTAAATTTGCACATATCACAGTATTCAGCTCACTGAAGAAGCACCTAAAGAGCACAAAACCCCAAAACACTCAAAATGACCTGTACTATCCTATTTACTACAAAAATGATTCCGAAATAATGCCAACACCCCATTTAACTAGTTCTTCACTCAGATATCCCCAGAGGAGATTTAGCTTAGAGACTTAGCCAGCTTTAAATTACTATGCCATAGAGTTAAGACAAAGGGAAATCCTAAACAATTACTTTTACTGGATTGCAAAGTAACTGATATGCATTTGATTTTTCATGCATCAGCCGTCTTGCAGTACCAAGGAACATCCAGGCACTTTTCAATAACCTAATTACCACTTAAGCATCTTCCATCTGAGCCACAGACATTTTAGTTCTTCATTTAAAAGGAAGCCCTCCTTATTTTCTCACACTATACAACTATTAAATATTGAGAAAATCTTAAAAGGAGCAGGAAGCATTGATTCATCAGTGTACCAATTTAAGAGACTAAGACTTCTTGCTGTCCGTACTTAATTATTAATGGAATAAATAAAAACCATTTATCTTTTGATTATCAGCAGTGACCATCACAAAAGAGAGTAAAAAATTCAACTACATGAATGTGGCTACCCACATTAGCTTCTTTGGCACATTCACTACAAGGTAAATCACATGTATTAACAATCAACAATTACTCCAGTAATACTGAACAATTGTGTGGGCACCTTGTGAGATTTGCTTCTGCAGCTTGGTGCTTTATCCCAGCCCAAAGAGTTATATTTCTTCCACCAGACAGGAAATGGCAAGTGACAGTGGTTTCAACTACACCTCTACCTCGATATAATGCTGTCCTTGGGAGCCAAAAAATCTTACCATGTTATAGGTGAAACTGTATTATATCGAACTTGCTTTGTTCCACCGGAGTGCACAGCCTCACCTCCCCCGGAGCACTGCTTTATATCCGAATTCGTGTTATATTGGGTCGCGTTATATCGAGGTAGAGGTTTACCTATTCTCTCTTCTTTACTGGAAGTAGTATTCCTTTCAGAGTATGAACATCTGTCAGCCACCTTCAGAGAAATATCTTTGACACCTAGAAGGCCACATACATCTTAGTGGAAGAAAGTGTCTCTTTCTACCCTGCACTCTGCCAAAAGACTTGGTGTGACCTTTTGCAAGTCATTTAGGTCCACACTTTCAAAAGGCCACAGATTTTGAGTGACCATACTGAAACACATTAGACCTAATTTTCAGAAGTGCTGTGCACACACAGCTTCCACTGACTTCAATTGGAGTTTCAGGTGTTCTGAAAACCAGACCCAAGTTATCTCAAGTTTGGGAAGAAAAACAAACACATACAAAAAAAAAAAAACAACCCATAGTGGCCTCTTCTTGAAAGTGTGGACCTAAGTGACTCGCCAAGGGTTACAATAAGCCGTTCCACATTTTTGAAAGTTCTATTTCCCTACCTGAAAAACAGGCATGATGTTGTTCGACTGTTGTAAGGTTAAACTTTATTAATGTGTTTTAAATGCTGAGAGATCCTTGGATGGAAGATTCTATTATAAATGCAAAGTAGCATTACCCAATGCATGAAACATACACAGAACTCCTCCTTGGCATAAAGCTCCCCATTCTGAGTACCACTGGCAAAGACAGCCCAACCTGAAAGAATTCATTCAGAGCTTAGGAAGTAGAAAACCTCCAGCATCCACATTTTTGATAGAGATGGAAATCAACTTAGAAATGGCTGACTTGGAAGCTCTCTCTCCACTTTCTCAAGTAAATTAAGTTTTCCTAATATACTAAACTCTTACTTTTATCTAAATCCAGAGGTTCTCAAACTGTGGTCCGTGGACAACTGAGTTCTATTCAGGTGGTCCGCGGATAGTTCCCTCTAAGGTGCGTGCCTGGGCAGCTGCGCACAAGAGAAAGAAGGGCCACCCACCTAATTAGTGGAGCCACGCAGGTGTCCCTCCACTAATTAGGTGCCTGGACCCTGGAGAAGATGCACATGTAAGGTGAGGTGGTGGCCTGGGGGGGATTAGAGGGTAGGTGGGAGAGGGCAGTGGAGGGAGAAGACGGGGTGCAGGGAATTCAGGATGTGCAGGGCTACAGCAGTCAGAGAAAGAGGCGACTTTCCCCAGCTCCAGGGCTACAGCTGGCAGGGAGAGAGATTCCCCTGCCACAGCAGTCACAGACCTGAAGCTGGGAGGGAGAGCTGAGACCTCCCTCCTTCCCAGCCCCAGCTCGGAAGCTGCCATGGTGGGAGCGAGAGGGCACATCCATCACATGAGAAAGGTAAGACGACTGATACTAAAACATGAGCTGTGTGCTTTTATTTGTAGAACAAAAAAGTTTTTTTATATCACGCTTTTATCCAAAGTGCTTTACAATAGTTAGCTAATGGTATAAACAACATTTGGAAAGATCATTAAGTGGTCCACCGAGACCCTCAGCAATTTTCAAGTGGTCCACAAAAAAAATAGTTTGAGAACCACTGAGCTGAACAACCCACCTAGTACTGGAAAGTAAGGAATTATTTCCTTTACATTCCTAGGAGGCACAAAGGCCTCTACATGCTAGGATTTCCCCACTCTGACCCCCCAGATTTCCCCTTATTGCACTGGCTCAGCTTCCCTAGTTGCAGCAATGGTGGGAATGCTAGTGGCCATTGGTGTTTGGAGCACTATATCACATAGGATCTCCTCTGAGCAGAGGGAGATGAAAAGGAGCTAAAAATGCGAACAGCTGCCTGGACCCATGTCTACACTGGAGCTCTCATCATTGTGACCACTAATGGAGCTGAAAAAGTGGTAGCAAGAGTAGAAAATTAGGGACACACACACACACACACCCCTAATGTAGACACCCTTCAGTCCCTCAGTGCTGTCATTAAGGGCTACAATAGTGGCAGTAGTAACCTAAAATGACTATCACCTGGCTTAATGGTACTTTTCTGCAAAAACCAACAGAAATGTCAGCAGTAATTGAAAATCTTTCAGATGCAAAAGAAACTATAAGGAGTTTAGCCTTCCTTATAGTTCAGTTAAGTGTTTACTACTACATGTTAGGAGTAACTTTTATCTTAGTCTTTGCCTCTCAGTAGCCATGATGTCAGGAAGAGAATCAACAAATTATAAAGTCAAATCTGCTCCCAAGAAATCTGGTCTGTGCAGGAACAATGAAGGACCGGCCATCATTTTCAGTGCCAACTCCTCCTTGAAAAGGTTGTATTCAGTAGGATTAGGACAGCCTTCTCTCCCCTTATTCTTTGTAGTAACCATGAAAAGTAATAGCCATAAATGGAAGGCATATACCAAGGGGCTATTTTCTCCAGGGTTCAAACAGCATCAGGCTTGTTTCACCAAAAATTGACTGAAGGAGCTGTCCTAACCGTAATTTCACACAGATGTGGAGGCAACAAACTGGGACATCCTACCTTTTGCATAAATGCTGAAATATCTCTGGCTTTAAAGAAAATTGCCCAGAATTTAGCTGAAAAGTGGCGTTATCAAGAGGAGTCGCCCCCGAATTTCGGCGGCATTTCAGCGGCGACACCTCTTGATGATGATGCTTGCTGGCAAGTGACATCATTGAGAGGAGTCGCCGCTGAAATGCCGCAGAAATTCGGCGACATTTAGGCGGATGCTCCACTGCCGGCGAGGACGCGGGTGCATTTAGCACTTCCAATTCTATGTAAAAGTAATCAAGAAGTGAAATGATCAAGAGAGGCAAAGAACATAACAGTACAAGACACTACTATAATTGTGAATTTATTTCCAGAACATACAAGTATTCAGGCTTTTTGGAAGATAATGGCTATCCCACCATAATTTTGTGCAAATAAATTAATTTATATGCCTGGCACTAGTAGTTGTCCCCCGTTGATTCTGCACCATGCAGAATGCCTATGAACATCAACTATTTAGACATACTTTTAGCTCAGCTTTAGATGAGAAGAGTCTTCTGAGCATACAGTGCATAGTGAAGGCTCAAAACCATGGAGATGGCACAGACTGCAACTGGGCAGCATTAGCACACTGTGGGTTTTGTAATTTGTTTTTAATTCTGGCAGACTTATTTAATTGGATGGAACACAAACAACATTTGCTGAGGAACATTTCCAACTGCATTCTGGAGCAGACAAGCAGCTGACTAGTTTCAGATGTAAGTAATGTTCCAGTCCTTGAGAACCTAAGCAGATACAATGGGCTTTTTCAATGCCAAGAGCAAGAGCATGCACACACGAGCAGAAGATTGATTCCATGACACATGTGAAAGGAGGTCAAACTATTTTCATTTTTGAAAATTTTGAATTTCTCAGGTCACCATAACTGAATGCCAAACATTTAAAAATTCTCAAAAAAATTAAATCTGTAACCTTTGGGAAAGGCTAAATCATTGGAATATCTTCTGGCCAAAGGGATACCTGAAAATAAATGTATAAAAGTCCCTAATAATGGCACCATGGATGAAATATAGGTTTAGAAGCAAGCGTGAGACCCTTTTTCCCCTCTGCAGCCTCGATAAGATTAAAAAAAAATGGTGTACATGAGGGGAATAGTATTTGACTTGGATGGAGGAAGTGAATGCAGCCTCCTTATCTGCATCCCATACCAGCTGAAACATGAAGCATCAGAGTGGCCACAGAAGACTAAGACATATTCTGACTTCTCAGAAAAAAAAGACAGCTTTTTAAAAAATCTGCAGGGAGAAGGAAGGATGATCTAGTGATTAGAACACTAGCATAGATCTTATGAAATTCAGGTTCAACTCCCTGTTCAGACAGACTTCCTGTGTGACCTTGTGCAAGTCACAGTCTTTTTATGCCTCAAATTCCCATTTGTGAAATGGGGATAATATTTCAGGTTGCCCTATGAAGTAGAGAGGATAAATACATTAAAGGTTGTGAGGTGCTCAGGTATTGTCAGCTGGCTCTGGGCATGATAATATAGCAACCCAATGAGCTCGACTGGGCACAATAAACCCTCACTAAGTGACTGCGCTTCCTGATTGGACAGAAGGGCCAAGAGATCCCTATTTAAGCCTGGCAGCAACTGGAGCACAGTTGCTTAATGCGTTCTACACCCACAGCTGTGCCAGCCCTGCTATCTGTCCAGCCCTTGCTTGTTCTGATCCAGTCCTAGTCCCTGCCTACCTCGGACTTCTTGATTCCTAACTCCCGAGTCTCACCAGTGGCTTATCTCCTGACCATGACTCCAGCTCAGTCCTCTAATTCTGCTCCACTCACCTGCTCCAGCCACTAGGTCACACCATCTACACTTCCGTGTGACACAGATATTATGGTAATAGGAGCCACATAAGTGAGAGAGAGAGAGAGAGGAAGCAACCACAGATGTAGGCAAGCTTTTCTCCAAACAATGGTTAAGTATGCAATTCTCACATCACTACACTAACATCCATTAGACAAGACAACAATCTTCCTTTAGCAGAAGAAAGTATTAAAATTGTGGGGAAAAAGGACAGATTTTATTCCCCATCTTCCACAACAGTATGGAAAATTTGGATGCCACACTCAAGACTAAAATAGGACTACCTTCTTTAAACAGTTAGATATAGTTTATTCACACTCTATCATTAGAGGAAACATTACTTGTCAACATGTCCCTTTACGAAGCTGCAGCAATTTATGAATAGAAAGTTCCACTTCAACTCAAGCCAGATTTTACAGATAGATGAAGAAAGTTAATCTGGTTAAAAGTGAACAAATATTCTAGCATATGAATGCAGAGTGGTGAGGGATGTCAGTCAGAAGCTGCTACAATTCAAAATACAAAAGAATAAATTCCTAAGTTTCTAAAGTACACCTCTACCCCGATATAAGGCGACCCGATATAACATGAATTCGGATATAACGCGGTAAAGAAGTGCTCTGTGGGGGCGGGGCTGTGCACTCCGGTGGATCAAAGCAAGTTCGATATAATGCAGTTTCACCTATAATGTAGTAAGATTTTTTGGCTCCCAAGGACAGCGTTATATCAGGGTACAGGTGTACCATGATGAAATACTATCTGTATTTTGCTACAGATTTAAAATGAACAACAGAGTAGCCATCTGGAATGAATCCATGTTAAAATACACTCAATTGGTACAGGAACCAACAGTACTCATTTTTAGTTTGCAATAAAAATGCATATACCACTAAAGCAGAAAGTATTTTTTTTCCACTAGTCATGGGGAAAAAAAATAAATCAACAGTGTTTTGTTCTTGAAAGAGTATCAATCAAATGGGGAAAAAATGAAATCAAATTAATCATAAACAAGATGCTTTCAAAATACAACTCACTTCTTCTGGACTTAAACTTCTTGTACAGTGTACCAACCAAAGAATTAAAACAGATCCTACACAGTAATTACTAGCAAACATATTCATAGGGCTTGGTCGGCAATGACAGCTGCCACTGGTTATCATTCTTCTCAAGAATGCAAATGATTAAGAAAGATTAAATAACTACTTTGGTTAAATACACTTGATAATGAGTTTCTTTCCTTTCTGTATAGGGTGTTTCATGCTGGCAGCTAATGGATCTTGCATTAAATTGTTTTAATTCAAAAACATCACCATCTGTTGTTTGAATTACCAAACTTAAGAAAGGAGGCAAGCTAAAGAAAGGAGTGAAGGGAAGATGATGGAAGAAAGAGTATAGCTTTATATATACAGAGCATTCCTTTAATGTTATATTCCTTCTTTCAATTTCTTACTTTGAAAAAGGTTTGCAAATAGATCTCCAACCAACACAGAAACATTAATTTACAATCAGAAAATTTCTTGTAGTCTGGAAACTTAGTGAAGCTATAAATGCACTCAGTGGTATGTTCTAGCTTTTAAGTTAGTGTAAAACAATGTCTCTGTAATATATTGGTCAGTGTAACATACAACACAGCTTGTAAGAAAAGAGTAACCACATTCCCACCCTTTAAAAACTGTCAGTTTTGACAAACAGCTTTTAAGTGAAAATGGCCCTCAACGAGGTATTTAAAAAAAATTGTAAAAACACACTGCAAGAACAAAAACTGGTCTTTCAAGGTAGTGCTTGGATTTATCAGTCACAAGGAAATCACAGAGGACCTTCTGCCACTCTGATTTGATCATGGAAGCCTCTGTGAAGACCTTGCCTGGTCCATTATTTAAAAATATATAGTCTTTCCACATTTACTGCAAGTGTGGCAAACATGAGATATTTTTCAGATTTCATTGCGGCTGACACAGCAAAACACACAAAGAAGTTAGAAGGCCATCAGAGCAACGCAAAATTCACTTTGAAAGGCCACTTCAAAGAAGCGTCTCCTCAGTCCATTCAAATACATACTTCTACTACTACTACTACTGTATGTCAGTGTCAATTTTAAAAGATCACTAATGTTTTGGGTAAGGACACAGCGAAAGTTGTACACTGCCTCAGAATTCACCAAAAAGAAAAGCAGACAATGAAATAAGCAAGGGTTGTAATGTTTCTGTGTCATATTATATATTTACATATACTACGTATGCACAAAATGAGAGTACAAACAGGATCAGAGGACAAGACATACTTTATGAAAGGAGAACTATGCAGCTATTTTAGAAAAAACTGGTAAGTGACAAAGGATTTGATCATAGCAGCCTCGAGACCCTAGAGAGGTGGTTAAACTAGGAGTAGAATACTAGAAATCCTACTTAATCCCTCTACCTATGTCCTACTTTGCTAATTCCTCTGCAGGGCTATCCCACACAAGGCTTCCATCATTTGTGCTTCTAGTTAACTACCCAACATTTTTAAAGTGGCACCAACAGCAGCAGAATCAAGATAACTTTAATCCAGGAGCAAAAGCAAGCTGTTAATTTCTTCTATTTATTATTACTACTATATTTTCAACCTGAAGTTACCTCACATACATTCAGTGGAGGAGGAGGGAAATTAAAATAAAAATAAGAAACACCAAGAACTTTACAAAAATTGAAATCTAAGTTATGACTTTTAACTCTGAGGCTGGCAGTGCTGCAGCCTGAATGGAACATAGCCATGACCCCTGAAAAACCTGTCATTAATGTTCTCCTTCTTTGCTGCTTTTCTCTGCAGGTGCAAAAGCCAGTGACTAGAGACTGGACACCCACCTGCAGTCACGTCTGGTGCCAGCCCAATTGGGCACCAAGCCAAAAGGGAGGGGCAAGGATTGGGAGAAGGTTCAATCCAGGGGAACGCTGAGTATCAGGAGAGTCACTATCTGAAGGGCATCTAGTATTCAAATGCTCAAAGCAAGTGAAAAGAAAAGCTTGGAATCTCAGGGCTACCAACAGAAGTTCTTCCCTCCTGCTGAAGATAAGTACTGGAACAAGCAAAGCCCTTTATATAGGGACAATGACATCTCCAAAAGCTTTGTCTGCACCTGCTAGAAACAAGAATACATTACCTACAGTCTGGGATGTGAGAGAAAAAGAACCCCCAAACAATAAAAAGGGTGTGGAATTATTTAAAAAAAAATTGAATTAACTCCATTTTAACTAACTTCAATCTGTTTTTGTCCTATCCAGAGTCAGCCACCAGCAGTGGTTCAAAGTTGCTGAAGTCATACTGCGTTGTTATACTCTACAGCAGGGGTTCTCAAACTTCATTGCACCGCGACCCCCTTGTGACAACAAAATTACTACACAACCCCAGGAGGGGGGGACCGAAGTCTGAGCCCGCTCGCACCCCATCACAGTGGGCAGGGGGGCCAAAGACCAAGGGCTTCAATCCCAGGAAGGGGGCCTGTAACCTGATCCCCGCAGCCTAGGGCTGAAGCCCTCAGGCTTCCGCCCTGCATGGTGAGGCTCAGGCTTCAGCCCCCGGCCCCAACAAGTGTAAGCCAGCCCTGGCGATCTCATTAAAACAGGGTCCCGACCCACTTTGGGGTCATGACTCACAGTTTGAGATCTGCTGCTCTACACACAATCATAGTATCGTAGGACTGGAAGGGACCTAAAGAGGTCATCTGGTCCAGTCCCCACAAGGGAACATCACTAATTCCTACTAATGATTGGGAAAATCATTGTGAATTACCAACGGCTTGTCTACTCGGGAAATTCATATGCAGCAAGCTAGAGTGTGAATTTACTGGACACTAGCAACTCCACACCAACTGCCTGCGTCGACACTCTCACTGCATACTAAAAGTGCCCTTGTGCGCTTTAGTTTAATACACTTTAAAATGTACTAAACTAAACCACCCAAAGTCACTTTTAGTCCACAGTACGAGTGTCCACACAGGGAGTAAGTACAGAGCAGCTAGTGACCTGTAAATCCACACCCTGGCTGGATGCACACTAACTTTCCCGTGCAGACAAGCTCTAAATTTGCAAGTTAGCACATAAGTAAACCAATAAGCTTAAAGGATATGGCAAATAAAAGTGTATTTTGTTCAATTATGTATAAAACTGTACTAAGGATACCATAATATAGCCTCCAAAAATACACTATAGGGTAACAGTTTGAGTAAGAGACTTCATTAGAGCACTCCCTCTACCATTGAGAAGTTAAGCAACACTCTTCTGGTGAAAATGATTCTATGTACTGACTAACAAAAGGTAAAATTAGTGAGGTACTACTTCAGTATGACTGACAGCACTCAATGTAAACCATCATCAGATCATATACACTGTCTGAGGGTTAGTAATTGTATCTGATATTTAAATGGACATTGTCAACTTTAAATTTTATCAATTTTAAAGTAAGCGAGAAGTAGATCTATACCTGTCCAAAGACATTTGCCAAATTTTGTAGTTTTAAAATCTCATTTTTCAATTTAAAATGTTATTCTCTCCCTGCTGCGGAACGAAAGACCCACACAGAGGAACTCAGTTTAATTCATACAGCAGAAATAGTGAAACAGACGACATACAAGTACAAAATACGCCAAGTTACAAAATACTAATGAAAAAATATATTTTTCTTTAACATCTTTCAGTTACAGAAATCATAGTAATAGGTTAAAAAATCTGATAAGAGTGTGATTTATTTATTTAAAACTTGAAAGCGTCTCTAAATTTCAGTTTGGACAGTGAACCTAAATTCAGTTTCTTCCCATCAAACCCTTTACCATTTTAGGACTCCTTTTGCTGTTTCACTAGACTAATTATATTAAACTATTTTCTCAGTCCTGCAATATCTATTTTTCTTTGCATCAGCTGAAAGGAGCAATGGCTATCTGCAGTGGTGAAGCAGTTGTTTCGTTCTTGATGGTTGCAACAAAAACAACAAGGAATTTATTCAGAGCTGTATACAGATGTGGTTGTCTTTTAAATAGAAACGTGATCCTGAAACACCATGCTTACAAAACTTCACATTCCAAAGCAGGTTGATCTTTATGGACAAATACAGAATACTAAACTGTCACATAAACCACCACTAATAAGCTATGCTTTTGATTCCCTGCAACCAAAAAGTCTCCACCTGCCAAAGATGGTCATGCAGTCTCTCCCCTCCATCTGTTCTGCAGCAACACACTTCAAATGGCCAAAATCAGCAGGCTTCTGAATTTGTCAACTCGAGCAACTGTAAGGATGAGTTAACAAAAACATTGAGCCTGCATCCTTCCTCACACATTCCCCCGCAAAAGAGAGTTGTAACCTTCATTTCTGCAGTGTTGTAGAATCCTCTCATCCACCTTAAGTTCTCTAAAAGACAGCTAATTGTGACTCCAAGTCACTAACTGGCTCCCTTATTTATAAGAGGAAAAAAGTGTGTTGACTTGTGCCCTTTAAGCACTGATACTCCAGCTGAGTAAATTAAGAGAGATACCGTGAAAAGCAAATTGCACCAAAGGAAGGTACATAGCCAAGTAAGGCACAGTAGCAGTTTTATATCTTCTTCAATCTTTCTGAAATGTGATTAAGCTTGACCTTTAAATCTACTGGATCAACCAATCAATTCTGCTGAAAAAGTCATGCATGTGATGTAAGACCATGCCCTGTATAAGGCACAACCTTCAATGGCCTACCCACTTTATTTCACTGGAAAAGTTACCAAGATTTGTCTCAACTGTTTTTACTTGTAAGAAAAACACAACATCAAAACTGCAGCATCAGCAGACACTAAAGGTCTTAGCTTCTTGTAGGATGAATGCAATATCAATAGTTATTAGGCTGTATTCATACAAGGTAAACAAGAGGGATGGAGAGAAGATGCTAGTAATCCAACTTAATCCTAAAGCAGCCCCAAATCAGGCTCTTTAGACTGTGGGGAAAAAAAAATCAAGGAAAAAAAACCCTTTAAATATTCCTGAGACTTTGCTGGGCAAAATGCTGGATCATAATATTCTGACGTTTACAGAAAAAGAAAGGACACACAAATAAGTTAATGATTCCAGAGAAAATAGATCAAGAAGTCAAGCACCTCCTTCCCTTTATCCCTAAACACATAAGCACTTGAGAGGGGGCAATAGTGAGGTATTTCGTGGATATATAATTTAATCTGTGACACTATCTCACAGTAGAAATTCTTGCAAAGTCTGAGTTTTTGTTTTTTAAATGTACTCTGCATCTTCTGCGCATATATTTTCCCTTATAATGCATACTACAAAAGGCAATTCCAGTTCACACTAATGTTTTATTCCATAATTCTAGAATACAGTGTCTAATTTAGATTAGTCCTGGTACCACACAGCTCAAGCCAACATTGTTTCCAAGGTGAAAAAACAACCTACAATTTGAAAAATGAAGAAAGACTTCAACAAATCAAATAAATGTTTTATCATCTTGTACAGCGCTGATAAAGAGAATAGAGGTAATGTAAAATAGTATTAAAATATTAAAAAAATCAAAGCAATCCAAAACATAAGTTGTAAGATGCCCAAGTATACTTCAGTTTAATAAGAATTATGACCCAGCTGTTATACAGCACTTTTCCTCAGTAGCTCTCAAAGCACTTTATAAAAGGAAGGAAGTATCATGATCCCAATTTTACAGATGGGAAAGCTGAGACACAGAGAAGAAGTGAAGTGATTTTCCCAAAGTTACCCAACAAGCTAGTTAAAGGGCTAGGAACAAAACCCCCAGGTCTCCACAATCCCAGTCTAGTGCCCAATCCAGGGCCGACTCCAGGCACCAGCTTATTAAGCAGGTGCTTTGGGCGGCAACTCTGGAGAGGGGGCGGCACTTTCAGGTATTCGGCGGAGGGCCCCTCACTCCCGCTCGGAGTGAAGGACCTCCCACTGAATTGCCGCAGACCGCGGCTTTTTTGGTTTTTTTGGCTGCTTGGGGCGGCAAAACTCCTGGAGCCGGCCCTGGCCCAATCCATAAGGCCACACTTCCTTTCCCCCAGAATTTGTTCCCAATAGAGAGCTTTCAAAATTCCAACACTCAGTATCATTCCCCACTTTTTGTTCACACATAGGTAGCGGACAGTTCATTAGCAGACACTTTTCTTCTTTAACAGTTCTTCACAACTCTTCCCTCCTCCTTGTAAAGGCAAACAGAATTTCCTTATAGCATTCAGGACATCCTACTTCAGAGTCACTGGCAACAAAGAAGTCAATACTGCTTGGTGGGATGTGTGAATGCCATGTAGGGCATGTCTTCACTAGCAACGTTCAAGCGTTGGCCGCAGCAGCGCTTTAACGTGGCTATGTAGTTGCAGCATACATTAACAAAAAAAAAAACAAAAACCACCCCCTCCATGAGGGGAATAGCTCCAAGCGCTGGAAGCATGGCTCCCAGTGCTGGTGCACCATCTACATTGGCACTTTACAGCTCTGAAACTTGCCGCGCTCAGGGGTGTGTTTTTTCACATCCCTGAGCAAGAAAGTTGCAGCGCTGTAAAGTGCCAGTGTAGATAAGCCCCAAGTTGGAACCATCATGTTGTAAGCCACAGGAGACCTTGCAAATCTGATCAGCTCTGTGAACTATTTAATGACTACACAGGGCTTTAGAGGATACGCCAGGTAAACTAGCTATAACAGGATGACTGGATGTTGAAAGGGAGATGGGTCCAGCCCCACCTTTGACACATTTAGCTCACCTCCCCAGGTGAAGTAAACTAGCAAAGTCACATGACAGGCAGGGTGCATGGCTAAATCAGGCCTTCTTGGAAGGGGAAAGATAAAAAACAGATGCCTGTGGACAGGCAGGAAGGAAAGACTCCAGTTAGAAAACTTTGGTTGCTGGTTGACAGAGAGCAGAGCGAGATTCAAAAAGCAGAAGGGCTGCATAAACTTCTCTATGCAGAGACTATTCCTAGCTCCCAGGCAGAAGGCCTTGGGAGTGGCAAGCCTGCTAGAACGGCTGGAGCATAGAGAGTAAGTCTGCTAGAGGAAAGCCTCAGCAGAAACAAGACTAAGAACACAGCACGAAGTGTTGTGAGCCAGCTAGGAAAGGCTGATGGAAAAGGCTTATGTTTCCTTGTAAACTTTGTTAATAAACCCAGACCCCAAAGAAGTGGCATTACTCAACACATGAAATCCTTTGTTCAAGCTACTGGAGAGCCCAAAAGGGGGAAACTGAGGCAACAACTAGCTCAAAGCCAGACTGGGTAAGCAGCACGGCTATACTAGCCAACTCACTCCAAATGCCATAAGCCAAATTTAAGACACATTCTATGAAATTCTGGAAATGCACTGCTCTGAGTAAAACTGAACCATAAGGCAGGCCAGGAAACTTGTTAGACCTCAACAGGTTGACAACTGCAGAGAAAACACTAAATAGAATATAACAAAGCATATGAGTAGGACAAGGAAGGTTAGAATAAAAATCTAACTACTGTGAAATGCAGAATGATTTTTTTTTTTTTTAAAGGAGCAATGAAACCTCAACAGGAAGGCGAAAAAAATCCCCCTCAAGGTTGAATGTATCAGTAGAACAATGTTTTTTAAAATATATCACACTTATTTGATCTAAGTTAAAAAGTGACATTTCCTCTAAATGGGTTGTTCTTTTAATGCAAGGAAAAGCCAACTTCTGAAATACTGCTATAGTTGAGAATGTCATCATTTCCATCATAAAACTGTTTTTCAGAGATCAGTAGCAGCTGTTTCAAACTGAATTAGACTAAAACGGGAAACAAGCTGTCAAGACCCAACAAATTGATTCAGCTGTTTTTATTGTAATGGTCAGCCAAACACACAAATATAGTAACATTCTACTATTTCAGACTCTGACAACTTCAAAGAACCTCTTAAAAAAAAAAGTTCTGTTAGCATAGATTTATTGCTTTGGGTTCTTAGGATGGGGGGGAAATGTCAAATTGTGCATATCAGGGATTCTCAAATGTTTTCATACCTTAGAGAGCTTAAGACAGAAACCCTCTTGATGACTGTCTCTCCTAGATATTTCACCTTACCTGTAGCAGCTATAGGTGTAATGTAATGTGTGTGGCTGACAAGATATAACCTAGGACAGCATGTGTGTGCTGTCTCTTTCCTCTTCTTGTGTGTAGGATTATACAAGAGTAAAGCTCTTCAGGGCAGGAAATGTGTGCATGCACACGCATCAGGAAATATTTGCACCATTGATATCAATGAGACTTCACATGCAAAAGTAAAACTCTATGTTCAGAAAAGTAAAAAGCACAGTACAGCTGCAGTTGCATATTATGTGATCACACATCTATGAAAAGTTTAATATGCATTTAAATTAAATTAAAATATAAAGAGAGACATGTCTAGATAGGACTAAAGTAATGCTATGTCTATACTACTGTCTCCCTATGCCACCAGAAGAGAGTTCTCCTGTCGGCATAAACAAACAACCTTCAGTGAGCAGAGGTAGCTATGTCCACAGGAGAGTGCCTCTCACCAACATAGCTTTGTCCACATCAGTGCTTTTGTCGGTGAAACTTATGTTGGTCGAGGGGCGGGGGGGTGTTTTCTTTCCACATCCCTGACCTATAAAAGTTTTACTGACAAAAATGTAGACATAGCCTAACTATGATAAAAGCAAAGAAATTCACAAACGTGGCTGCCATTCAACCCTTAATTGATTCATTTGCATCTGTATACCTGACAAGGTATGCACAGATCACTACAGTGTTTGAATTCAGGGACAGAAGAATACTTAGAGAATCTAAGCACAATGGAGCAAGCAAAGAGAAGACTGGTAGCTTAGCTTTTAATTTTACCTTTTTAAGTGTAAAAGACAGTTTTATATTTGTATTTCATATTTTAAAAGGTAGCTGTTTGCAGTCAAGCTCTGGTTTCCAATCAAACCCTAGAATGTCTCTGAAAAACACTCAATGTCAGATGTAAGGCCATATCTACACCATCACTTCTGTTGGCAAAACTTTTGTCGCTCAGGAGTGTGAACCCCCTCCCCTCCCCCCTGAGCAACATAAGTTTCACTAGCATAAGCGATAGTGTGCACAGTGCTACATCGGTGGGAGAGCTTCCCCGCCGACAGAGCTAACACCACTCATTGGGGGGTGGTTTCATTATACTGACAGGAGAGCCTTCTCCCGTCAGCATAGAGCGGCTACACCAGAGATCTTACAGCAGTGCAGCTGCATCGGTACAGCTGTGCCACGGTAAGGTCTCTACAGTAGACATAGCCTAATTCTACCCAATAAAGTATCTTAGTTATTTTGTCAGATAGTCAATGTACAAACTTTTGAAGACGACAACAGCCATCTGGATAAGGCCAAATAATTCTTAGGAGTATCAAACAAACATACATAGTTTGGGGGATGGGGTTAAAGCAAGAAATTAAAAAAAAAAACACCACGCTGACACCAAGCGAGTAAGTACAATGATGTGAGATTTATACTTTGTGTTCATTGAGAATAAGCTTCTATGCCAGGGGCAGGCAACCTGCGGCACGCAAGCTGATTTTCAGTGGCACTCACACTGCCTGGGTCCTGGCCACCGGGCCGGGGGGCTCTGCATTTTAATTTAATTTTAAATGAAGCTTCTTAAACATTTTAAAAACCTTATTTACTTTACATATAACAACAGTTTAGTTATATATTATAGACTTACAGAAAGAGACCTTCTAAAAATGTTAAAATGTATTACTGGCATGCAAAATCTTAAATTAGAGCGAATAAATTAAGACTCGGCACACCACTTCTGAAAGGTTGCCGACCCCTGTTCTATGCCTTAATGAATCAGTGAACAGATGAGATATAACTGTTCTCACTTAGTTTAACAAGTTCTTTATAGAAACAGCCCTTTGTTTAATAAGCACAAAGTAATCACTGACGCTCCTCTCACTTCTTGCCAGGAGATACATTTTGCAAACACAAAATAAAGCTACCCACAAATTCTTTCCAAAAAGTCACTTACCTGATCTTATTTGTAAATGAAGAGTAGATAAATCAATTTTTAGTTCTCCCAAACACATTGACAAAGCAAACTGACGGAAGAATTCTTCTGACAACCTAGCTGCTGCCTCTCAGGATTACCTTCCGCAAACAGGAGAACCCCTGCTGTCAACTAGGTAGTGTCGACACTGAAGTGCTACAGTTGAGCACTGCACTGGTGCAGCTGTGCCGCTATAGCATTTCAAAGGTAGACAAGCCCAACGACTTGCAAACGTTAACCAAAACACTACAGATGCAGTTTTTGTTTTGGCTGCAGACTACACTGAAAAAGACTGAAGCAAAGATTAAATACTGATATAGGGTGTAGGTCAATTTCTGATGAAAATCATTACTTTTATTTATTTCAGGAATGTATGTGGTGCTCATCAATGTTGTATCAAGGCATACTATGGATGGATGGATGGAGATACTGACCAACCTTTGTGGAAAAGCCTGGCCAAAGAGAATCGTCCTACAGTGTTTCCCTAAACTGGCCAGTTTCTTGGGTAAATTTCTGGAAGAAAATATTTAAATGTCTTACCTTTTCTCAATCAAAGCGGTCATATATGCAGAGCACACAAGTTACACCAAATGTTAGGACATAGCATTCGAAGTACTGGAGATGTTTAAAATATTGTAATAAGCATAAATTAGAAAATTACCAATAAGCTAATAGGTAAAAGTACCATCAATTTATTCATTACACTGTACCGGCTTATTTCATGAGTTGTTTAGAACTGTAAGAGAGTAATATTTGACTGGTGAGCTTATTTCATTCCTGCTAAATATAATTAGCCAGTAGTGATTTGGTATGACTGTCTTCTACCATTAATGTACATGCAGTACAATAACAGCTTTAAGCATTCCATCTACAGCCTAATGTCATCAAGCAAGATTTCAGTCAGAGTTCACCTTGCAAAGGGGTTAATGACAGGAAGACAAATTATTGATCTCTTCAGGATGCTTCAGGAGTCTGCAAAACTTGTTACTTTTATAACAGGTCAAATAATGGCCAAGAAACAGTACCTGGAAGAATGAGTCATCTTAAAGGCCTTTATTAAACCTACTTTTATTACTGAAGAAGAAGATTTTACCAGAGCATGCTATAACTGCACTAATGTCAATGACAAAAGATTTTGTTTATGTCTCTTGTTTCTTCCAAATGGAAACCATTTAAAATTAGACAGGATAAAGCACTAGAGTATCCTGCATTGGCAGGGAAATTAACTATATGCCCTAATAGGTTGTGTCCATCTCTAAATTGTAGGATTTTATAATTTATTCAAGCACAAACTCTCCCATGCTCACTTGAAAGCAAGAGCTTATGCAAAAGTAAGTATAACCACTGTAATGCAAAGATTTAGGATTCAAGTAGTTCTGAATAAGATGTTTACATTTTTACCATTCTCAGTTTACCAGTCCCTTATCCTCTTCTTTAAACCACCAAGAGGTGTACTGTGAAACCAGTTATGCTGCAATGAAAGCTAAGAAACTTCTCTCTGACCAAAATACCCTGACAATCGGTCATAAAATGATAATTCTGATGTTCTGCAATTGTCACTCCCATACTTAGAGCACTGACTTTCACCATACCTCCAGTCTCAACTGGACCAAGACACAAGACTACAACCATAGAGAAAAATCAAGCCTCTGTCTCCCAAGAGACAGCACCCTGCACTACAAGTCAAGTCAGCTCTTCGTTTTTTATGAAAGAAGAAGAGTAATTTATAACACCTGTCCACAAATCTTGATAACTCTTGTAAAGAAATATATAATGAATATGGCTGTTGATTAATTGCAGTTAACTCACGCGATTAACTCAAAAAAATTAATCACGATTCATCGCAGTTTTAATCGCACTGTTAAACAATACTACACCAATTGAATTTTTTAAAAATATTTTGGGATGTTTTTGTACATTTTCAAATATATTGATTTAAATTACAACACAGAATGCTAAGTGTACACTGCTCCCTTTATATTATTTTTATTACAAATATTTTCACTGTAAAAATGATAAAAGAAATAGTATTTTTCAATTCACCTCATACAATATTGTAATACAATCTCTATCATAAAAGTGCAACTTACAAATGTAGATTTTTTTTTTTTTTGGTTACATAAATGCACTCAAAAACAAAACAATGCAAAACTTTAGAGCCTACAAGTCCATTCAGTCCTACTTCTTGGTCAGCCAGTCACTAAGGCAAACAAGTTTGTTTACATTTACGGGAGATACTGCTGTTGGTTTCTTTTTACAATGTCACCTGAAAATGAGAACAGCCATTCACATGGGAATTTTGTAGCCAGCACTGCAAGGCACTTACGTGCCAGATATGCTAAACATTCGTATATGCCTTCATGCTCTGGCCACCATTCCAGAGGACACGCTTCCATGCTGATGACACTTGTTAAAAAAACTAATGCATTAATTAAATTTGTGACTGAACTCCTTGGGGGAGAATAGTATGTCTCCTGCTCTGCTTTACCAGCATTCTGCCATATATTTCATGTTATAGCAGTCTCAGATGATGACTCAGCACACGTTGTTCATTTTAAGAACACTTTCATTGCAGATTTGACAAAACGCAAAGAAGGTAACAATGTGAGATTTCTAAAGATGGCAACTGCATTCGACCTGTAAGGGAACATCCTGCCCCCCCGACCCCCCCGTCTCGTTGGATAGAGCTTTGCAACTGTTTATATGGGATCTTGTCTTGCCACCAAAGCCTTTTGGAGGTTGCTGTCACTGGTTGGATACTGTACCAGGGTCTTGATTGAAATAGTAAACTGTCAGTCCCTGCTGCAGAGCCCTGCCATTGATATAAGCATCTGTGATTTTAACATAATATTGCAACAATTATATGCTTTTAGCTTTATTAGTTTACAGGCCATGCAAGCTAAATAAATGCAAAATAAAAGTCATGCTTTTAGTTCTCAATGAAACTTGTTTATCTGCATACTGTGGCACTGGGTGTGGAAAAACTAGTTATGAGGAAAGCGGGGTATGGAACACTGACAAAAGAGGAACTAGGAGGGGGACAAGGGGTCACTTAAGTGCCAGCTCAGTTTTAAGCAAAATATAGCATGATAATTATTGCTTGCTTATCGTAACTGCAAGGTGGAGTTACAGAATGACCAGCTCACTCACTGCCAAAATGCATGATAGGTGTTAAAATAGCTTGCTGATTTGCAATATTTACCAGAAAAGGGCAAATAACTTATGTAATCAATATGACATTTTGTGGTTTTAACCTTTATAAGCGTGGTGAAAATTGTAAAAGGCAGAGCAGCCTACCTCTTGCATGGGGTTATGCTGTCTCTCCCTGTATGCATACTTGTAATCTTGTTTTTATCAATAAAGGTGCCTCAGGCTGTCTGATCCAAATCAACTGGGTAGTGGTCTTTTCCACAACAGACCCAAAGTTTAAGAATCTGAAGTGCCTTCCAAAATCTCAGAGGGATGAGATGTGGAGCATGCTTTCAGAAGTCTTAAAAGAGCAACACTCCGATGCAGAAACTACTGCACCCCAACCACCAAAAAAGAAAATCAACCTTTTGCTGGTGGCATCTGACTCAGATGATGAAAATGAACACGTGTCAGTCTGCACTGCTTTGGATCGTTATCGAACAGAACCCTTCATTAGCATGGACGCACTCTAGAATGGTGGTTGAAGCATGAAGGGACATATGAATCTGTAAAACATCTGGCACATAAATATCTTGCGACACCAGCTACAACAGTGCCATGAGAGCACCTGTTCTCACTTTCAGGTGACATTGTAAACAAGAAGTGGGCAGCATTATCTCCTGCAAATGTAAACAAACATGTTTGCCTGAGTGACTGACTGACTGAACAAGAAGTAGGACTGAGTGGACTTGTAGGCTCTAAAGTTTTACATTTTTATACATATTTCTACATTTGCAAGTCCAACTTTCATGACAAAGAGATTGCACTACAGTACTTGTATGAGGTGAATTGAAAAATACAATTTTTTGTTTACAGTGCAAATATCTGTAATCAAAACTAAATAAAGTGAGCACTGTACACATTGTATTCTCTGTTGTAATTGAAATCAATATATTTTAAAAAGTAGAAAACATCCAAATATATTTAAATAAATGGTATTCTATTATTTAATCGCACGACAAATTTTTTTAATAGCGCAACAGTTCTAATAATGAACTGTGTTAGATAAATGTATATTAAATAAAGTTAAAGTATATTATATATTTAATAGTGTTATATGAAAATGTAAAATGGCACTTTTCTGCTTTCTGTATGTATGCATCTTGCTCACACAGCTTTTAAATCTTTGCTAAAACAATTTCAAAAGGTTGTAAAAATCAGAAAGCTGGTTTATGTGTGTTATCTATAGTAGATTCTTGGTCTGTGTAGGTAACAGGGCAAAGCAAACCAGACAATGTGTGATTTATTAGCCACGTGAAGAGCTCTCTAGTAAGACAGACTAGGGAGGAGGGATTCTGGCTGACCAGAACTAGCCAACCAGCAACTACAAAACCACAAGAAGCAGATAAGAATAAGACAATTGTTGTAAAAAATAATGAAACACATGAAAGCAATGGAAAGACAGCTGGACTGAATCAGGAGGATCATAATTGTTATAAAAAGATAAAGAAGAAGATACCAGATAGAGTTTTAGCAGGATAAGGTATAAAGCAGGGATCGGCAACCTTTCAGACGTGGTGTGCCGAATCTTCATTTATTCACTCTAATTTAAGGTTTCATGTGCCAGTAATACATTGTAACATTTTTAGAAGGTCTCTTTCTATAAGTCTATAATATATAATTAAACTATTGTAGTATGTAAAGTAAATAAGGCTCTTAAAACGTTTAAGACGCTTCATTTAAAATTAAATTAAAATGCAGAGCTCAGATGGACTGGTGGCGAAGACCCACGCAGTGTGCCACTGAAAATCGGCTTGTGTGACGCCTTCGGCGCCCGTGCCATAGGTTGCCTACCCCTGGTATAAAGCATGTGTGTTTAATAAAGTGAGAGGTGGCGCAATGCAGGACCTTCACCAGACTGGACCAGCATCAATCTGATGATTATAAAAAACAGCCAACCTCCACCCGAGGAATGGGTAACTAATCATTACACTATCCTGCTCTATCTGCTTTATTTAAGCTTCATGCTTAATTAAGGTGGTAATATATTGTCCTAAAATTTCTTATTAAAGCTTTAAACTAGTTTAAGTTTAGTAATTGGCATAGCCTGTGCTTTTCACCCAACACACTAGATTGCAAGGTTCAAAATTTGTAAAATCCAGACTTCATGTGTCCCTGACTGCTGGACCACCAACTTAGACATCCCTTGACCAGGCTCCAGCCCTAGAGGGTCACAGGGTCCACCTGCTACAATGGAAGACTGTGGTGGGCTGACGCTGGGAGGGAATACCCCAAAACATTTCAAGGCTGGGAGGGGAAGAGCATACTGTGGAAAGGAAGAGTTTGGTCCCAAGGGCCCCCTATGTGGCTCTCTTTGCTGTGCCTGCTCTGAAACAGTAGCTCCCTGCAACCACCACCACACTTCAAGAGAGAAGCTGGGTAGCTGCTCCATGGTCAACAACTGGGGTTGTGAGTGCAGGCTCCAGTGGCTGGACAGGAAGCTTCCCAGGTCCTTCAGGGTTTTGCTTCAACCTATGCTCCAAGCCACCATTTGCATGGTCATGGGGCTGCTGCCTGTGTCAGGCCTGGGAGATCTTGAGGCTGAGGCACGACCACTGACTGCTTTCTAGGTACTCTCCTGCTTGGGAAACTGAAGAGGATCTTGGGTTTCCACAGAACAGGCAAAGATCTCCACCCAGGCCCTCCATTGGTGGTGAGATGCAGAGCGGCAGTTTGTAGCTTCCCCTCTCTTAGACTTCTCTGCCATGCAGCACTCCATGTGAGTCAACAGGGGACACAGAGTCCCAGTGACTATTGGGAGAAAGGAAATCCTCTGTTGATAAAGAGCCAGGGGATTTTTCCCCTGCTCCCTCCTCTCCTCCCCCACCCCCACCCTGCAACAGGGAGGAGCTGCTCTGCCTGCCTGCAGCTGAAGAGAGAGGCAAAAAAAACTGTCAGTTTCTCAGAGGTAGAGCCATGCCTTCCGTAACACTGACTAACAAGTTTGACCTGCCTGCAAGGGTGCACAGAACAAGAGAGACTCCAACGTCATGGATCTGTGGACCTACTTACAAATAATAAATATCTACAAAGTTTGTTTTCTTGAGATAAAGATCTTGTTTATTTGAAACTGCTGTCTTGTACAAAGGGATGTGTGTCCTGTTTGAGAAAACACTCTTGTTGACTTGTTTTTGTTCAAATAGTTCCTGGATTTACAAGCTACCATTCATAGTACGTTTACAACTTGCAATTAAAATTCCTATCCAGTATTCTGTACATAGCATGAATCATAAAAAACTACTAACACTTATATTAGTCTCTTTTATGCGATGTTTTGAAATATGTGTAAGTAATAAAGCAGCATTCCAGTGTCTGTGTAAACATGCTTGGTGATAATAAATATGGTTTTATGGGTGTCAGCATCCTCTGACACTTCTGGTGCTTGCCATTGGCTGACAGAAAGCAGACATTTTAGATGAATTTCCTTAATTAACTTGAACATATTGTTTAATTAAATAAGTAACCAAAAACATAAGCATGGGAGCTATTATAATCTCCAAGTTTTGTATGGATGAAAGTAAGTAATACAGTAAAGAAGCAGGCAAGTTTGTAATAACCTAAAATTATACAAATAAAGTAATTTTAATAATAGCCATATTTGCATCAGCATTGAACTTTACCCCTTACATATTAATTCCACTAACAGGAACCAGACATGGCAAGGTTAAGTGACTTGCCCAAGGTACACAGTGAGTCACCAACAGTGCTAGGAACAGCAGCAGCAGGATCAGATCCCAGGAATTCTGTTTCAGACTCTTCACTTAACCCCCACATAACAATGTCCTGCAGTTACACGTTGTCATATTTATCACCTTCTATAAATATTTGTCTTCATTTTTTTACAGCCCCAATGTGATACGTGGAAGAGCAAGATGCCATACAAATCACAATTCTGTAAACGTGCATGACTCAATTTAGTTCAAATTTTGTTAACACAAATTAAATTAAGGCACTTTAACCAGATGTATGGAATGATTACACTATGTAAATCAAAGTAGAGGTAAAAAGGACGAGTGGTCTCACTGGCTTATCTACAGCATAATTTGACCACCCAAAAATGAACTGTTCATACAGCTCTTGTAAAGGAATAAGAAAAGAAGAGAGGAATAAGAATTGGAGGGGATGGGGAAGAGGAGGAGTGTTTTGATGAGCACAGCAACATCATATTCACCCTGAGAGGTGCTAACAACTAGGACATTAATACTTAGAGACATATGAAACAACACTCATCAGAAAATAAAGGTATTTCAAACCATTTAACAATTCACAACCACCTGTCAGCTGTTGGGGTTTATGATGCACTGTATATTAGTGTATCACTTCTCATAATTATGAAAAGTGAGAGTTGTACTGTTTCTGGCATTATTTTAATCATAGCCCTGAAAAATACTACAGCATTACAGAAGACACAAGGCACAACGATAGAACACCACGTACACAAGCACAGTATAACTGTGGGCTGTATCAGATTTTATGAAGCATTCTAACAACTTGAAATAGGGAGTGCATCTTCTAGCTGCACATATGAGGCACCATTCTCACCAACAGCACCCTAATGCAAATGATTAAAATAATTCCTGCTGGGAAAGAAAATGTAAAAATCAAATGATTACACATTTAAAAAAAAACAGAATTATCAAAGCAGACATGGACCAAGGATTCCTAGTTAATTCTCTTGCATCTCTAAAATAACAGAACAGCTCATCTTCACCACACTCTTATACAAGTATAATGAATCAATACTTAATGTACCAAGAAATGCATACGCATATCCTGTGATCTGTACACGGGATTAAATTTGGCACAGCACTGCTACTCTGTGGTAAAACCCCAACAGTTCCCCACTACCCATAGCATCTTTACAAGGGTGCCAGCAGGAGCAGAGTAAAAATGATAATTTTATTCTGCTCCTGTGACCAGCATTGCAAAGTCACCACCACAAGTGTGATCCTCCAATGTTGGCAAGGGAGGATTTACAGTAACATTGAGGGGGAGAAAGAGAATAGAGGAGGTGAGGGAGGCCAAAACTGAAGGATAAAACAGGCTGAGGTGGCGGCAGTGCACCCAATCAGGGCCAGGTCTACGCTCCTGATGCTACAGCAGCACAGCTACAGGACTGTAGCTATGTCCCCGAAGTACCATAGTGTAGGCACTTCCTATAGCTATGGAAGAGATTTTTCCATCACTATAGGCAATCCTTTTCAAGTAGCAGCAGCTAGGTCAATGGCAGCATTCTTCTTTCAACAGTCATGTCTGTTAGGATACAGATATTCAGGCCTGTCTGCAAAGGCCTATACTTTAAGAATTTAGGTGTATTCTTATCACTTAGCTAGTTATAGAGGTATAAAAGAAAATCAAAATCACTGTGTAATGGCCTTCTCTTACTGTGACAGGCTAAGATGTAGTTAGGCAGCCATAAGCTTGGAAGTGTATGCTCACATTGAAATAAGGTGCTATTGGGCTATTAGGAATACAATCCTGATATTCCTATCACCGCCAGAGAAAGGGAAGAGCCTAGAAGATGTAAAAGAAAACTTAGTTTAATAGCATCCTGTCTGGCAAGAACTCACTTATCAATAGACACAGCTGGAAAACCCTTATGTCTGTATAGATGTAGTTGTAAAATACTCACTTCTGTATTGTTTTGTATGTTTATTTGCATGCTCTCTGTCTGGTTCTGTGATTGTTTCTGTCTGCTGTATAATTAATTTTGTAGGGTGTAAACCAACGAAGGTGGTGGAATATAATTGGTTAAATAACCATGTTGTAGTATGTTAGGATTGGTTAGTTAAATTTCAGTAAAATGATTGGTTAAGAAATAGCTAAGCAAAAAGCAGGTTTTACCATATAGTCTGCAGTCAATCAGAAAGGAGAGGGAATGGGAACAGGGACTGGGGATGGGGGAATTGGGATCATGTTTTGCTAAAGGGGGAATGGGAACAGGGGATGGGAACAGGAACAGGGACACAGGCAAGGCTCTATGGTGTCAGAGCTGGGAAAGGGGACACTAAGGAAGGAAACTGGAATCATGCTTGCTGGAAGTTCACCCCAACATCGAATTGTTTGCGCCTTTGGACTTCGGGCATTGTTGCTCTCTGTTCATGCGAGAAGGACCAGGGAAGTGAGAGGGTGAAGGAATAAGCCCCCTAACAATGTCTATACCAGAAGTTAGGTTAGAATAGCTACAGTGCTCAGTGCATAGCTACATCAATCTAAATTTTAAGTGTACGCCAAGCCTAAGTATTGTTCCTTAGACCAGCAAGGATGAGACATGCTAGGAATGTAGCACACTTGGCCCTTAGGAGAGCCTCATTACTCCATAGCAACTTCTTAAATGTGGGGTTTATCAGCTCCATAAGAATCCATGCGCAGTTCTCGTCTGCCAAAGGGAGTTTCGCTAAGATGTATGCCTTTTTTGTTTTAATTGGGGAAATGGGGGAGTTGGAATTTGAAGAAATCACATCACATCATACACGCATAGATCCTCTACCTTAAAAAGGTAGGGCTAGTACGCAAACAAAAAGATGGGGAATAAGCAAAGGGGAGAAGAGGGAAGACAATCATACAAAACTCTAAAAGCAACAGAGAGGAAGGAAGGAGAAAACAAAAAGGAAAAATGCTGAATTAAAAGAGGAGAAAAGTGAGGAGGTTCATTTAGGGGCAAGGGGAAAGTGGATGAGAATTATGGTCTTCTAGTTTCTTTCAATTCCTAGTGCTATTACTGCAGTTAGTCCTGCTGAGGGCTCAATTCTGCACCACTTGAGTAAGTGGGAGTTTTGTTGGTAACACAAATATACAGAAAGTAACTTCCAAATACAACCACTTTTTTTGTTTTTTAACTTCTTCTTAGAGTTTAAAGAGAATCTTCCACCTTCACAGACAGAAGTGGAAACGTCGCTGACAGAGAAGAACATAGGAACTGTCACACTAGATCAGACCAACAGTACCTCTAATCCAGTATTCTTTCTCCAACAGAGGCTGACATCGGAAGATTTAGAGGAAGATGCAAGAAGGCCCACAATGAAAGCCAGACTCTACAGGAGATTTCTTCCTACTCTGAAGCAGTTGGGGGTGTCTAATTCCCTTTAAGCATGAGGGTTTATATTCCTTATAAATTTTAATTCTATCTAATGTAACGGTGAATGTTGTTATCCATGTAAGTGGGTAATGTGTAAAAAATGGCACTTTACACAAAACGCAAGAAATTCAGACTCATTTTCAAATTAAACATTTAACACTAATGTTGTTATAAATATTGTACTCAAGTTTTTTGATAAATGCTAGAATTTTAATTTCTAAACCAGTGTTGTTGCTGTAACATTCTCTCTTTCTCATGCACACATCTGTTGAACAAATACACCTCTACATTGACATAATGCAACCCGATATAACATGAATTTGAATACAATGTGGTAAAGCAGTGCTCCAGGGGGGCGGGTCTGCACACTCCGACAGATCAAAGCAAGTTTGATATAACGCGGTTTCACCTATAACATGGTAAGATTTTTTGGCTCCTGAGGACAGCATTAGATCAGGGTAGAGGTGTACTATGGATCTTCTGTAAAAGATCAATACGGTGCTTATCTGAGATACGCCTTTATATTTAAACGATAATTTGTGAATAAATTACCCTCTGAGGTTAACAGGATAGTTAGATTAGATAAATTAATCAAAGAACAAATTGTACCGGCAAGAACCCTCAAAGACTCACCATTTTTCTTAAGGCCATGCTGCAGTCAGCCCTGAAAAAGCATCTTAGCGCACGTCCAGACTAACCCGCGGCATCGGCGGGTTAAAATCGATTGCTCGGGGATCGATATATCGCGTCTAGTCTGGACGCGATGTATCGATCCCCGAGCACGCTTACATCGATTCCAGAACTCCATCAACCCGAACGGAGTTCCGGAATCGACATGGAGAGCCGCAGACATCGATGCCGCGCCGTCCAGACGGGTGAGTACCTCGATTTTAGAAATTCGACTTCAGCTACGTTATTCCCATAGCTGAAGTTGCGTATCTAAAATCGATTTTAATACCTAGTCTGGACGTGGCCTTAGAGAACACAAAATATGAGCTAGCAGGTTCCTGCGTGCAGAGGAAAAGCACAGTGGTGTACACAGTACAAAAGCATGATATCTGTGGGACATCAAGGTGTCTACTGAACTGCAACAACAGATTCTATAATCCAGAATACATTAAACTCACCATAAGAGGATATGAGAACCTTAATGTTAAAAAACAAATCACCAGGAAGGCCAGGTAGTTCTGAGTTATGGCTGCTATTAACTCACCCTCATTATGCCTAAACATTGCAACATAGGTGGTCCCTCTGCAGCGGACATTCCCAGAATAACTGGTTGATGAGACCTGGACTAGGTGATTCCTATTTTGTGAAACACAAAATATTTACACCTAGTCACATATTTAGCTCATACAGATTAAACAAAATTTTCCTGTGATTTTAACCAATGCTGTGAATCCCATTGTCCTGCAATGCTCAGAGACAAAAAGCTCATTTAAGAAGTTTCTTGGTTTTGTAACTAGTCTCCTGGGAATTTTCATTACAATGCACTATCCTGTTGAGCAGGTGCCTGCACGAATACTTCTGTGCACTTTTCAACAGTAGCCACCATGTATCTCAATGTTCATGTGAAGTTAGGAATTTCTTTCCCTTTAAATTTGTTTCCGTTTGTTTTAAATGATTTATCAGATGTCAGAGAATGATATTTTGTAGTAATATATACACTCCAGAGCGGATTGTCTCAGTGCTTTAGAGGGATGAATTAAGCCTCAGTGCCAAGATCCCAAAGAGATTAAGTGATTTGCTCAAGATCACACAGCAAGTCAGAAGCAGAGTCAGGAGGCGAACACAGGAGACCTGACTTCCAATCTCCTGTATCAATCACTAAAAATGATCCTTCACCAAAAATAGATGGGCATAACTGATTTAGTCCTACTCTTCCTACATGCCTCTTTCTTCCCCAATTGCTGCTTTAGCAAGTGTTTTTTCTAGGAAGAGTAAATACTGCACTATACTCAGCAATTTCCAGCTTTCCCCAATTTCCAGCTTCCCCCTCCACCTCCACCACCCTCTTGAATGATCATCACAGTAATTTTTCAAATAATTTTCTCACTTTTATAAAAATCCCTTAGAATCTTGGTGACCCTTTAGCCAATTATTTTTCCTCCTCCAGTGACATTTTTGTTATTGCAAAGTTATTGACAATTTCTGGCATAAACACATTTTATCTGATGTTCTTCCCTCCATGTTACCCACTAAGACTGAAATCAGCAAGAGAATTTATGCTCCACCAGAATTTTGCCACTCCTCTGCTGGTCACTGAGTCAAATCTAGGAATAATAACACTAACATCCCCCTGGTAGAACACAAAGGAACAATACCTATGGCAGTTGGATGGGATACGGTAATCATCTCTTCCTTAAACCTTTCAAAGTCAGAATATTCAGAAAATTGAATTCAGAAGACTAAAAGCATTTCACCAAAACATTTGCCTAAAATTGTAAAGAATTAGAAACCTAGAAGGGCATTTTTCAAGCTGCCAGACAAATGAAGAAGATTAGTAACTAACTGGATAATACTTGGCATCTATATAGTGTCTTCTGCACAAGGATTTCAATGCACTTTACACACATTTAGACTCAAAACTCCCCCAGTAAGTTGGCTAAATATTATTATATCATTTTACACTTGAGAAAGCTGAGGCCCAGAGATTTTGGTGACATGTCCAAGGTACAAAAAAAATTAGTAAGCAAGGCAGGAATGGAATCCAAGGGCCCAAACTCCTAGTCTATGTCTTAACCATAAGATCCTACCAACAGAAGTGTTTAAGATCTACTGGTGTTATTGTCAACTGCTTCTCCACTGACTGAAGTATCAACTCCAAGGTTTGATCATTTAAAATCTTTCCCCTAAACAGGCACTTTTCTGCTCATCAAATATGTCAAGAGTCAAAAATCTACTAATGATATTACCATTTGTATCCTGAACAGCAAAGATAGCTCTTCAAGAGCAACCTTCAGAAGCACTGGACTTCAGCAATTAGTTCCCAGACAGTCAAGCTATCATAATAAAGTTTCCTCAATATGCCAGGCACATGTATCACCCAGCTGATGTTACAATAGGTTTGAAAGGAAAACGTTTCCCCTTTGGATGAATGAAATCTCTATGGAGAAAGCTGGATCTCCCATAACAGCATGTCAAAACATTACAATCCTGCATTTTTATAGGATGAAGTCCCTAAAGTACAACATCTTGGCTATATGCCAGTTTCCAAAGAACTGCCAACATAATAATTCAGTTACATTGCCCATACTACTGTAAAACTGCATTAAATTCAAAATGTTTGAGCGCATCCAGCAACTAAAATTAATGTTCCTTGGAATGAGTGCTTCACTTTACAATCAAGAAGAAAAAAAAATTACCTCAGCAGTGTTCCTATAGTATTAGGGTTAACATTTAATGGCATTTTATTGTCATTAAGCCCAATATTTGTGTCTAATCGATAGTAAGCTACCAAGGACAGCCTAACAAGTCTGGAATATCTCTATAAGGCTCTGTTGATTTTCTTTTTGAGGCATGCAACTAACACAATCTACACAAATAATTTAGAAGGAAATAAGGCAATTTAATAAACAGAAAAGGAATATGTAATTTCTCTTTTCTCAAGTGACAAAATCATTTTAACTCATTAATGGTTATTAACACTAAAGTTAGATATTTACATTTCTGTAAAATACTATGGATAAAATAATGTAAGCATATTAGAAAGAAAATTATCAAATAAATATTAAACCTACAACATGTCAATAGTTTCTCAAGTCCAATATGCAGATTAACAGTAATACTTTCGATCTTGGCTCAATTTAACTTCACACTCTATTAGAGAATCTGGTGTTTTAAAATGAATTCCTAATAATTTGCACTTGCACACCACCCTTTATTTAAGGATCTTATAATGCTTTATACATACCAATTACATCTCAAGGTCTAGTAGCTATAATCTTCCTTATACAGATGGTTAAACTGAGCAATTAAATAATCTGCCTTAAACCATACAGACAGTCAGTGGCAGATTTCAGAACTCTGATTTCAAGTCACTTGTTCTAACTACTACATAATATTGCCTCCCCAAGTATATCATTAACAGAATTCTCTAATGCTATCTTGATTCTGTTCTAACTACCACCATCACCACCCATCCTTGTACATGTCACAAGAATGAAAATTTGGAAGCATCACTTTAGGCATAATAAAAAATGCATCACATAACCACTGTAGAATAGGCTAGTGCTTTATTTCTGTGTTTTAATTCAAAGTGAAATATGTAATTATTCTCTTGAATATATGCTATGTTTCTTTCAAAAATTTCACACCATACACACTACTGTATGCAACATCCACTGAAAGTCTGAAAATTCAACTTTTTTCCCTGCTGAAAGTGTTTACAAGACTTTGTTCTGGTTTATGCATTAGGAATTTTGTTACTAGCAAGATTAATTTTAACAACTCCAGGAACAATGTTTAAGTCTGCTGCTACAGAGCAGCCATACCATTTTAAGACCACCAGGAATAGAGGTTGATGGGGGTTAGTTAGATATAGTGCCTCTCCACACTCCCTTCAAAGCAGCAAAAATTCTCTACCAGATGATTAATTTTAAAAAGGTCAAACCTTGGGCATTAACTACTTGAAAATGTCCCTTTAAGATAAGAAGCATTTTTCCTATGAAAGTGTTCACCTACCCCATCGACATACAGTATGCAACACATTTACTGTTCCAGTGGAATCAATGGATATACCTTAACAGGCATTGCCTCAGGCATACACAGTGCTAGGGTACACAAATGACACCCCAAGGGCAAGGAGGATGGATAAATGAACAGAACAAGCAATAAACTCACAGAAGCAGCGGATGAAGGATCAAAGGTACATCCGATTCAAAGAATGAGGTGGACCTCAAGTGTTCAGAGAAGATGCTAAATGTATTCCAAATTCAAACATTGCTACAACTGGCAGGACAGCTATTATATTACACGCTTTAATAGATTAAAATTAAATTAGCCTAGATGTCATGTATCCAATAAAATTGTGTATACCTTATAAAACAGACTTTAATTAGACAATCACCTACTTTTTTTTCCACAAGACCACTGCATCATTCAGAGCACAGAATGGACAGCACAGAAGGCAGGGTTGCTTAGTGAATGAAGTTGTTATCCATAGGTCCCTGGCCTCATTTGCAGCAGAAAGTTAAATATGTTCAACAGAAAGATGGGGAGTACAGGCCTTGTGATTAAGGCACTGGACTGAATTCCAAGAGAAAAAAAGAGTTCTGTTACAGATGTGATGTTAGATTAGTCATTTAAAACAAAATTTGCAGAGGTAGTCACTGGTTGTTCATTATTTGGGAGCTCTACTGAGACACCTACCTAGGATATAATTTTCAAGACTGCTGAGCACTCAGTTCCAACGGAAGTCAATAGGAGTTGCAGGTGCTCTGCACCTCTGAAAACTCAGGCTACCAGAATCTTGGGCACCCAAAGTCAGCAGGCACTTTTGTAAATTTTGGCCTAAATCTCAACGTGCTTCAGTTCCCTACTTGTAAAATGGGGATAACAATACTTCTCTTCCTCACAGGGAAGTTGTAAAGATGAATTCATTAACATCTGAGAGCACAACAGAAAAAAAACATGAAAACATTCTATATTCAGTGCAGCATTTGGACAGCATACAGTAAATAAGATACGAGAGTATACAATGAATGATAAACGTAAGTAGTAACAGTAGCCTCAGTCTCTGCACTCAACCAGGCAGGGTGCTGTGTAAAAAATAGTCTATGATCATGTAATTAAAAGCTAATACAATGCTTACAAACAAGGAGTTAGAGTTAAGGTTGCACAGGCAACCTTCATTCTGGCATTTCCTAACTTTTGAACACTTGGCTTTGTCACCTTAATGTAATTTTAATATAATTTTTGTATGAAACATATATGGATATAAAATATCTGTATTAGTCAGTATTTCAGTCTAACTTAAATGACTTTTAACCAGTTCCTCAAGTGTAAAATTATAATTGCGGTACTATCTTCCCATAAGATTTTTCTGTGAATTCTAACGTAATACAGAGATGCACACTAGAAAACAATGAAAAGTATTAATCTGCAGGTGAAGTGCTGAGTGGTCTAAGTAATATCAGACCACACATGCACATGTCACGATCCTTGAAACATTCACTGTAATCTTTGATTTCTAAACTGCTCGGCAGAGCAAAGTACAAAAATGCAACTGTTCATATGTACATGATTACTGAAACAGATAATTTCTAATCATTAGGCAGAGCTCAAAGAGTGCTAACAACAACAAAAGAAAAAAGATAACTGCTGGCTCCAAGGAGCACCATAACTTACCAACATCTGATCAACATTTCACCTACAGGAAGATATCTAATTCTTTTCTTGTTAAATCAGAATGTACAGGAAGGTCAATTTGGGAAATGGTACAGTAACTCCTCACTTAACATTGTAGTTATGTTCCTGAAAAATGCGACTTTAAGCGAAACGATGTTAAGTGAATCCAATTTCCCCATAAGAATTAATGTAAATGAGGAGGTTAGGTTCCAGGGAAATTTTTTTCCACCAGATAAATAAATAAATAAATATATATATATATATATATATATATATATATATAGACACACACACACACAGAGTATAAGTTTTAAATACTGGTACACAGCGATGATGATTGTGAAGTTTGGTTGCGGTGGAGGAGTCAGAGGGTGGGATATTTCCCTTACTGCTAAATGATGAACTAGCAATTGGCTGAGCCTCAAGGGTTAACTCTCTCACTCTGCAAGGCAGCAGGAATGGCAGGAGATATGCGCATTTCCGTTAAGTACAGCACCTTGTTAATTATATCAGCTTGCTGAGACCAGCCCTGCTCTATGGAAGATGAGGTAAGTGGGGTGCAGGGGGACACCCTGACATTAGCTCCCCCTTTTCCTTCCCTCCTCCCACCCCCACACATCAAGCAGGAGTCTCGGGGTGCAGCTCCAAGGCAGAGGGCAGGAGCAGCACATGGCAGTGGGGAGAGGGACACAGCTGAATTGCAGGCAGCTGCTGCACAGGGAACTTAGGGGAACGGGGAGCTGATAGGAGGCTGCCGGTCCACCCTGGTTCAAAGCCCCCACCAGCTAGCTGCAACGGGCTGCTCTTCCTGTAAGCAGTAGACAAAGCAGGCAGCTGCTAAACGACATTAGAAGGGAGCATCACACAACTTTAAACAAGCACGTTCCCTAATTCATCAGCAACAACAACATTAACCAGGATGACTAAGTGAGGAGTTACTGTACTTCAATTATAATTAAAAACTTAGCTTCCATTCTTAAAGAAATGGTAAAAATTATGTATCACTCCATATATTAGACCTAAATATTGACTAATGGAGACATCTCCTGTCTCCATGAGCTCTATGACCAGGAATTAACTCAACTGAGCTATATGATTTCTGTGATTACTTAAAACAATAAGTCATTAGCCAAAGCAAACTAAAAGCCATCTAATTCCTCCCTTATAAATCATCAGTTTCAACTTTCAATGTTTATACCAGCTAAAATTTTTAAGCTCTGCTAGGCAGCACCTGTAAAAGTAAAGTTCTTTTGAAGAGTCAAGTGTGAGTTTAATACATACATTTAAGAAGCTGTTTTGTGTTCCCAAAGAACACAGCTGTCTCTATTACATGTACAACTTTACCATATGCAAAAACTACAATAAGTAAATATCAAGATAGCAGGTGTTAATAAAGAGCAGCCAAGATAACTCTTCTCTAGGGAAAGAATTAATTATTTCATTATAATCTTCTGTAGCCCCGGAGCAGGCAAACCTTAGCTGCTCAGGTCTAGAAGGAACTGCTTTTGTGGTTCATGGGAACAATAAAGTAAGTTCTTGGGGTAAATCTCCGAAAAACCACAACTATTAAGTATAAACTAAATACATGGCCCCAAGCCAAAGCCTTAAGACACTAATTGCCATTTGAAATGTGGGCCTCCACATAATATTCATTAACCACAGTTATACACATTCACACTGATGGATAAAATGAAGCTAAAATTGTCAAGGGAATCCTTAATTTCCCATTTTAATATTTAGATTTCAAAGTGAGAATTTTCTGTTAAGGTCTATAAAACATTCCCACACACAAAGTATTGCAAATCTATTCATTTAAAATGTCTTAAGATATAATGTATTTTCACTACTTTTCTCCCAAAAGATAATTCACTTATTTGATATTTTATCATATATATTAGTCTTCTACCTAAATTCCCATGGTTTTAAAAGTTAAACGGGTATGTATGGCTCCATGCAACAGTAGAAGGCTTTTACAAGTGCTTTCCCTGTGCTTCATGGATGCCTTTTGGAATCCTACCCTAGCACGCGCACACACACACACCGATGTCGCCCAACCTTTCTTTATCTTCCACATGCAACCAAGTGATTATTCATGTAATCAGTAATGCAAGAACCATCAAAAGAAAAAGGGAGAGGGAAATGCCCTCATCTCATCAAAAATACAACAAGCAACCCACAAAGGGGTCACAAATTAAAACTTAAATGCAGACAGAGAAAGTGCATCCACACATTACTGCTACTGAAACTTCCCTTCCAAACAGGGGACACATATAGTAGGGAGAGAAGGTGGCCAAAGACATATTTTAAAGTTATTCTAATTACATTTATTCACAACACATGTTTATCAATGAAGAAAAATTAAGCATCAGCATACTTGAACACCATTACAATCTTTGCAGCTACAGGCAAAGTCACTGGATGGCTAAAGCTGTCACACGGGTGAAAGATCTGCTGTTAGCAACTAAGGTAATCTATATACCAGTGCCAAGTGCTGCAAAGACAGCAGGAGGTGACTGCAGATTACAAGAAACTCAGGAAAGGAAGTTAGTAATGATTAGAGATGCATCAAGCAGACAATAACTAGTTAAATGCAAAATTTATATATTTATTATAGACTAGATCTGTACAATACGTTCCCACTAAACAAAAAATAAAAAAATCCCCTCTCCAAAAAGACAATATCTATTAGCACTAAATTCCACCTAATTTATAAAATGTTAACATGCATTTGCACTCTGAAAAATTATTGCAAAAATGACAGTGGGGCTCTGTGGGTCTTAATAAGACTAGATCAATTTGCTCTGTTTACAAATGAAAAAAGTCACCTTCCATATTCATTCTAGAATCTGAAAGTCTTTCTTGGTCAGGCATCACCAGTAAGAAATCATCTACTTCTGAAACATATGTCTGCTTACTTTACTACTCAAAATTTTTGCTATTTTTTATTCCTGATACTGCTACTGAACCAATACAACTATGTAAAGGAGATGGATTCTGCTCTTTCTTGTCCATCATTGGAATTATTAGCTAAGTTCCAGTTGCAGAATCTCTTACCAGTAATGAACAATATATCATACACAAATCAACCTCACACTCTCCCCTAGTTTTAATGGCTCTGGAGTGCTCACAAGGGTACAAAGTAATTTTTGTTATTAAAACAAAGATACTTTGTAAAGTAAGTAGATAGGTATAACAGGTTGGCACCATCTGGTTGGAAAAACCCTCTGGAAGTCCCCAAGCCTGAGTAGAGGGGTTGGGCTTGATTTTGTATTTCATTTTAAATTTGTCAACAAAACAAAACTCAATAAGGGGGTTTTAGGTCTCTGACTATACCCAGGAAGTAGGTCTGCTGAGTAAAAAAGTCAAACTGCTGATGATAACTACACTTTAAACAGAAAAAAATCAGTTTAAGGGAAAAAAGAGAAATCACAATTAAACTGAGTTTTGCATCAGACTAGAAATTCTGCAGCACTGCAGATAAATTAGAATAGAAGATTGTATTGGATTAAAAATGAAAATTCACAATATGATCAGTAGAGTATTCCTTGTGGGGTTTATTTTGCTATTCAATTTAATTTATACAGTCCAGAAGTGGTAAATACAGAACAGATGTTTATATTTACAGTACAGAGGTACACACCAATAATTATCAGGGAGGTGTGAAGCAGGAGGTTTCAGCGGCAAGACAGGGGACAGTTTTGGCATTTGGGAAGGCATGGGAGGCAGGTGAGGCTTTTGGCAATGGGAAAGGGATGCACCTCCAGTTTCTCTCTCAGAAGTAGGTTTGGAAGGGACTTAAACTCCTAGTTCTCCACCTCAGCATCCTAATGCCTTCTGCCACAAAGTCTTGTACTTCCTCCAAGGACAAACAAGGGCATTATTAGCTGGATATTTGTGCTAAAATGACTAGTTTGAATAGACAACACAAAGTTATTATTAGGCTCCAGAGTTACACCCCACCAAGAGAAATGTGGGCAGTTCTGCAGATGACTCTGATGAAGTGAAGAAACTGCCTGCCAGCACAGAAGGGGTTAAAGAGGACTTTTGGGCCCAGTTAGTCCTGCCTCATTGTACCTGCAGCCAGCACCAGGCCTGGAGAGGGAAGAAAAGGAGAGAACCTGGTTCAGTTCAGGGCTGACTGGCAAAGAGGCAGGAGCTAGCTGCCACCCTACCTGAGAGGAAGGATCACTAGCTTGCCAGTCAATGCAGGAAATAAGCATGGTCTCCCTGGCTAAAAGAGACTGTGAAAGACTTCAGAGCAGCAGGCCTAAGAGATAACTGGGTGACTAAAGTACAGAGACCTTGTGGGGTTGCGGCTCTGCCAAACTTATGTTTGCCCTGCCCAGAGGAATCTGGGACCACAGCAGGACACCACCCAAGTCCACGAAGGGACGCTACTTAGAGAGAAGCCGCCACAGCAACTTGGATTATAAGAGCCACCCCATAAACTGAAGAGACAGCAATAGGAAGCAACCCGGGACAGTAGACACAGACTTCCTGCTGCGCGGTCCCCTGTTCAGGGGTTGACTCACAAAGGCACTGGGCTGGGATCTGGTGGAATGGGAGGGCCTGGGCCCCTCTACTCCACTGACTTAAAGATTGAGCACCTTGAATAGGGAAGCAAGGGGCTGGCGGTAAAGAGTTCCAACCACTTGACCACCTGGCCCTCCATACCCCATTACAATGACAATACAACATCAGTTCACATTTGGAAGATTATCTTCACAAACATAAGAATTAAAAACTTTAAAATAAATTAAAGCTTAAATTCTGTTTCATAAGTTCTGCAGCCTTGATAATATGAAATATATAGGGTTCTGCCTTTGTAGCAGACCAAACATTATATACCAATGCATACCAAATACCCCACCTATTATTTAATTACTTCAGAGTCTACAAAAGATCTATTCATTAGCAAATTTGATATGTATCTTTTACCTTGTTTGACCATTTATAGGCCTGAAGTAGTTGACTGTAGAGAGGAGTTTTGTCCTGTACAGGATCTAGGCTCAACAATCCACTATTATGGAGAGGATGGTTCTCAGATGGTTTGCCTACTAGATTGCTCAGACGTTCCAGCTCACTAGAAGCAGAAAAACAAACCCCTTTTATGTAAGATCTGCAGATAGTGTGAACAATCAACTGTGTATGTTAAGATATGGTCCTTACACATCTCACAATTTAAAAAAAAAAATCAATTGAGACAAAAATTTAAAAACACTTGTTCAAAGCTCAAGGCAATTTGACAAGCATTTAATCACCAGTATTAACCAAAGAGTCACAAATGACCCATTCCCAAACAACAACACTTTTCCCTCCCCAAAAACCTGGGTAAAGAGATGGGCTTTGTAACATGCCCTGAAGATTCAGAATATTTTGGACCAGGCTTGGTAGAAATTCCAAACACCGGGGCACTCTTGGAGAATGCCCTTCAAGCAGCACTCTCACTTTGAACCAACAGCCCTACAGCTTGAGCACCTCCCTGACTGTAATTGCTGCAGTACAACATGCAGACAGGGGGCCGGTCTACACTCTCACAGTAAATCAATCTAAGTTACACTACTTCAGTTATACGAATAACATAGCTAGATCCACTTACCGTGGTGTCTACACTGCCCTGTGTCGACAGGAGGCACTCTCCCGCCTACTTCCCTTACGCTTCTCGAGGAGATCGAGTACACAAATGAATGGGAGAGCGCTCTTCCATCGATTTAGCACATCTTCACCAGACACGGCCAGAGAGGTGGCCTCTCTCAAGTAGGCAGGTTCCACACTATTTAATTAAGGTATTGGAACTTAAAAGTTCTTTCCCTTAAATAAACAGAGGTAATAATGCAGGACCTGATTCTGCAGCACATCCTGAACAGCTTATTAATGCATGGAAGAAGTCTCTAATTCATAAATTCTCAGGGCAGGGATGTATCACATTTTTACAAACGCCATGCATACTTCTAGATCTGTATAAAATACTACTAAACTGAAACACTATGGTTTATTATTGCTGCCCTAAAAATATTCCTACTATAGTGCTTAAGTTTAGTTTTTGCTGCTTACATCTCATTTACCAAACATCACATTTAGTGATAAAAAGTTAATGCATATTTTAAATATTTCATGATCTTTATAAACCCAGAAACTTTCCATAGTACTGAAATGCAATATTACAAATGACAGCCATAATCAGGTGCCTTTTCCTTTGATGAGTGAAAGCTGAATCCTGCTATCATTGAAGCCAACAGCAAAACTCCCACTGAATTACGAGCAGGATTCAGCCCTTAATGCAGTGATTTGAGAAATTCTTAGCAGGAAAGAAGCCAAATGAAGGATCCAAAGCTGAAGAAGAAAAACAATAATATACTTAAAAATACAAAAATTAAAAAGGGAAAATACTAAAAGTGGGGGGAACACTGCCTTTGCAATTCTTTTCCTCTTTGCCTGTATTCTGTCCATTTAGGTTGTCAGCTCTCTAAGAAAGGAAGCTGTTGTCATATATGCCTATAAAGCACCTGCCTCACTTTTGGATACTATATAAAAAAATAAATCACATACAAAAGCTTTGATTAAACAGTAGTTAAGGTTGTTTATCAACATAAACTGAAAAATAAAGAACAAACTGTCAAGGGATCCAAGCAGTTTCCCTGCTGCGACATCATCCTTCTTCATAAACTATCATTAAGGCTGCAAGTCGGTCACGGATTCCATGACTTTCCATGACCTCCATGACTTCTGCAGCGGCCAATGCTGCCCAAGCCAGGCAACCCCTGGGTAGCAGCAGCAGTTTGGGTGTGTGGGAGGGGAGCTAAGGGCAGGGGGTTGGAGGGTGCAAGGCTCCCCAGCTCCAACTGGCATGGCCCTGAAGCTCCTAGGCAGAGCCATGAGGCTCTGTGCACTGACTGCACCTGCGGTTCCCAGCCAATGGGAGCTGCAGGGACACATGGCGCTGGATAGGGAGCCTGCCAGCCCGGCCAATCACTCTACCACCCCGAGCACCAGCAGGGGTCCCGGACCATGCGCCACAGCCTGCCTCCCGCCTAGCACCAGCAGGGATCCTGGGCCACCTCCCCCAGTACCCCCGGACCGCCCTGAGTACCCACGGCCTCCACCCAAATTTTAGTCACAGCTATATAGTACAAGTCAAGGACAAGTCACGGGCTGTGAATTTTTGTTTACTGCCCATGACCAGTCCATGTTATTAAAAATACCTGTGACAAAAACGTAGCGTTAACTATCATTCCCTCTGACTTACATGTCCCACACCACCTTAAGGTTCCATTCCTGCAAACATTTAGGGATGTGCTAGCTTTACTACTGAAAGTAGACAAACTGAAATAAGTGGGATTACTCACAGTAGTAACATTAAACATAAATTGCCTTTTTATGGCATTATCCAAAGTCCATTGACTTCAACAGGCTTTTGATCAGATCTTTGTTTCATTCAGTAATTTAAATATGCTATCATGTGTCTAAAGCACCTCTCTCACTTTTGCTCGTTATATAAATAATAAAAATGATATCTATCCAATTATGTTGCAAACTTCAGAAAAAATAATTAGATCTTTTTATAAGTGGGTGAGAACACCTTCTCTAGCTAAGATGCAAGACAGGAAAATATTTCAGGTAACTTACTGACAGACACTTTGTCATCAAATTTGGTTGGCTAATAAAAAAAAATTGGCACAATTTTGGAACTTCCCAAAGTGCAGTTTCCATATGTGTGGAAGGTGAAAAAAAAAAAAAAAGTCAGCTGAGTATTATCAAAATAGAAATTCAGCAAAGTAGTGGAGAAAGCCCTCCAATTTATCTGCACCTTTAATTTTCTTGTGTTTACAAGGAATCAAGTAGGATGCTAGTTAAGTTCACAGCCTCAGTATGATCATATTGGTTTAAGTGCAACACAGAAGCTTGTATGGGGGAGCAGTAAATAATAAAATATCACTTGTCTGGACTGAGTTCTTGGTTACCTCACATTTCAGAATTATACAACTTTCCCTAGCCAACAGAGAAGTTACTGAATGTTTAGAGCCAGTGAAATGAATATTTATAAAACTTTTACAGCACTGCACTTTACAAAACAAATAAAGAGAGGCCTTGATCTTGCAAAGGGATCTGTTCAAGTAGCTCTTAGCTAGCTTTCTTGTATTGTATTGTATTAATTATTATTATAACTATCAATCCCTTTGCAGGATCCAGTTCTATGTTAAAATGAAAATAGCAGATGCACAGGAGCAGTCACTTAGATTAATGTACATTCATTGAGAGTTACTTTTGTTGTTTGTATAAAAATATAAGATTTGGTGGGGAAAAATAATTTCAATGGCTTCCTATCCTACAACCAAAGTTTAGCATCATTGTTAAACTAGTTTCAGAGTGCTAGCTGTGTTAGTCTGTATCAGCAAAAACAACAAGGAGTACTTGTGGCACCTTAAAGACTAACACATTTATTTGGGCATAAGCTTTCATGGTCTAAAACCCACTTTTAGCCAATGAAAGCTTATACTCAAATAAATGTGTTAGTCTCTAAGGTGCCCCAAGTACTCATTGTTTTTGTTAAACTAGTGTAGCCCACAAATTTCTCCTCTTTCACTTAAGTCAGTGGTTTTCTACCTTTTTTTCATTTGTTGAGCCCTAGAAAACTTCAAAAGGAGGTGCAGACTCCTTTGGAAATCTTAGGCGCTAGGTGCTGTACAAACAGAACAAAAACACAGTCCCTGCCCAAAAGAGTTGATAAACTAAGGCCCAAATCCTCAAAGATATTTAAGTGCCTCACTCTCATGAACTTCAGTGGGAATTAGGTCAGTTAGGTGTTCAAACACCCCTGAGAATTTGAGCCTAAATATAAAACAAGAGACAACAGATGGATACAGACAGATGGAGAATACAAGGAAACAATGAGACCATAATATCCCCTGCTGATGAGCTGTTAAAAATCTACCTGAACAAGCCACACAATTGATAACGGGGCTCACGATCTCTCGGTTTCTGATGCATCCTATCAAAACTCAACCTTTGGGTTGAATTAAAAGCTGCATTTCAAAAAGAGACACTGTTAACTTTAAAATCAAACACTATACACAAACTTACTTACTAACACCTATTAAAACAGAAAGAATTCTGAAAATCTACTTCTATTTACACTCTTTGTTTACTTTTTCATGGTCTAAACCTAAACAGGCAGATTCTGTTCAGTCAATGTCACAAACTTGCCCTCAATTTCACTCTGAGGTTCTCAATGCTAAGAGGTTTTTATTTTATTTCAAACGCTGCAGGGGAAACATTTGCGCCTGTAACACATCAAACTGGCCCTAGCCCTGACTTAAGCTTGCTTCCACCAGATTAAGTGGATGTTCAACTCCAAGTCAAGTCAGTTTCAAGACAGGAGTGAAAGGCAAGGGCCAGGCCTCCACCCACCTTGTGCTCGTCTAATCACATTTCCTATTTACAATCTCTCCTCCCGCTTTTTCTGTGCAAAGAGGAGCCTCAGGGGCTCGCCGGCTGGTTCCAGCTGAGGGTGCCCCTTCCAGCCTCCCTCCCCCGAAGCCAGGCTCTCGCCTCAGGCCCCTGGGTGGCTCCCCCCACTCACACCTGGCTCTGAGCCTCGGCCCACCATCTCTCCAGCGTGCCGCTTCCCCTCAGGTCCCGGCCCCCGCGCCTGACGGCGAGCAGCCGCCCCCGGCCCCGCACGCACCTCAAGTCCCGGCTGACCGAGTGCAGGCTCTCCTGGAAGCAGGCGACGAAGCTCTTCTCGCGGCCCTCCAGCGTCTCCTTGTTCCGCATCCCGTCCTTCAGGCAGTCAAACACCCGGGTGACGCTGGAGCGCAGCGCCTGGATGGCGGCGATGGCCTGGGAGAAGGCCTCCAGGTTCACCCCGGGGCTCAGCACCCCCTCCGCCATCTTACCCCGCAGCCAGCCGAATCGGCCTCCCACACTCGCCTGGCAGCGAGAAGCGCCGGGAACACCACGGGGCCGCGTCGGCCCAGGGCAGCCTGGGAAATGTAGTCCCGGGTGGAGGGTTAGAGAAGTCTGTGGGGGAGTCAGTGTGCGTGAGGGGTAGCGCAGTCTGTGGGTGGACATAGGAGGGCAGGGAGTCAGTATCGGGGTAGAGAGGTCTGTGAGGGTGGATGTAGGGGGGGTAGGGAGTCAGTGGGGGGTATAGAGAGGTGGGGAGTCTGAGGGGGTAGAGAGGTGTGTGAGGGTGGATGTAGGGGGGGTGGGGAGTCAGTGGGGGGTATAGAGAGGTGGGGAGTCTGAGGGGGTAGAGAGGTCTGTGGCGGTGGATGTAGGGGGTGGGGAGTCAGTGGGGGGTATAGAGAGGTGGGGAGTCAGTGTCAGGGTAGAGAGGTCTGTGGGGGTGGATGTAGGGGGGGTGGGGAGTCAGTGGGGGGTATAGAGAGGTGGGGAGTCAGTGTCAGGGTAGAGAGGTCTGTGGGGGTGGATGTAGGGGGGTGGGGAGTCAGTGGGTGGTATAGAGAGGTGGGGAGTCAGTGTCAGGCTAGAGAGGTCTGTGGGGGTGGATGTAGGGGGTGGGGAGTCAGTGGGGGGTATAGAGAGGTGGGGAGTCAGTGTCAGGGTAGAGAGGTCTGTGGGGGTGGATGTAGGGGCGCGAAGTCAGTGTGGGAGTATAGAGAGGTGGAGTGAGTGAAGGGGTAGAGAGGTCTGTGGGGGTGGATGTAGGGGGGTGGGGAGTCAGTGGGGGGTATAGAGAAGTGACGAGTCAGCGAGGGATAGAGAGGTCAGTGCGGGTGGACGTATGGGGTGGGGAGTCAGTTTCGGGGTAGAGAGGTCTGTGGGGGTAGATGTAGGGGGCAGGAAGTCAGTGGGGGGTATAGAGAGGTGGGGAGTCAGTGAGGGGGTAGAGAGGTCTGTGGGGGTGGATGTAGGAGGGTGGGGAGTCAGTGATGGGTCTACACTGTAACTGCCAATTCTGTATCTATTTTGTGGATTAGGAGATAACTTTTCATTCCCAATGCTGTCTGTCTGATACCTTTCATAAGCTCTAAATTTACTTTAGGGAGAATGGAAAAAAGTTATCACAAAGCAAATACACCTCTACTCCAATATAACGTTGTCCTCAGGAACCAAAAAGTCTTACTATAAGTTATAGGTGAAACCGCGTTATATTGAACTTGCTTTGATACACCAAAGTGCATGGTCCACCCCCCACACCCAGAGTGCTGCTTTACTGCGTTATATCCAAATTCATGTTATATTGAGTTGCGTTATATCGGAGTAGAGGTGTTGTGATCCAAATTGGAATCCTGCACAGCTTGACAGGAAAGGCTGCAGAGGTAAGGATGGAGAGTATAAAATGAAGATGAATCTATGCACAACAAGGCAGGACTGTACAGAGCAGGAAATATCAACCCAAAGCATAGCATGCACCACAGCTATTAAGGCTATATCTACACTTAAACTGCAAGAGTTACACAGCTGCAGTCCTACAGCTGCACCACGTAGCACTTTCGTATAGACATACCCTCCAACAACAGCAAGGTTCTTCCATCACTGGTGTTAATTCACCTCCAAAGGAAGTAGCTACATTGACATAAGAATTCTTCTGTTAACATAGTGCTGTCCAGCACTGCCTATACTGGGACTTAGGTCAGCTTAATTATGTTGCAAATGGTGTGGATTTTTCACATCCCTGAGCAATGTAGCTGGGTCAACCTAACTTTTTAGTGTCGATCTAGCCTAAGAATTGAGAGGCATGGATAGAGATTTGTTCTGATTAATCTGAAACCCCAAAGGATGCTTTTAGAGTTGTCCCAGAAGTGAAATAAAAAGAGATTTGTTAGGGAAGGGAGAAAGACAGATAATTAGAAAGATTTTCCATAATAATACAAAGAAGTTTTGTTGGTGGGGAGGTGGGCAGGGCAATCAACTACAGTAGAACCTGAGTTATGAACACGTCAGGAATGGAGGTTGTTCATAACCCTGAAATGTTTGTAACTCTGAACAAAACGTTATGGTTGTTCTTTCAAAAGTTTACAACTGAACATTGATTTAATACAGTTTTGAAACTTCACTATACAGAAGAAAAAATCTGTTTTTAACCATCTTAATGTAAATGAAACAAGCACAGAAACAGTTTCCTTGCCTTGTCAAATCTTCTTTTAAACTTTCCCTTTATTCTTTTAATAGTTTACGTTTAACACAGTTACTGTTTTTGTTTTTGTTTTTGGTCTCTGCTGTTGCCTGACTGTGTACTTCCGGTTCCAAATGAGGTGTGTGGTTGACTGGTCAGTTCATAACTCTGCTGTTCATAACCTGAGGTTCTGCTGTACAAATACTGAAACTGATCCTACCAGCTGCTGAGCATCTCTTTTAAAGTTCTGAGTCAGTGCTCAGTTCTTCACAAGCAGTCCTTGTCACCTGATAGGACAGGATACATTATTTGGAATGAATGACAGTACTAGAATTCTAACATTACTATTGAATCATCAAGTGTTAATTGTCTACCTGTAAACCAAATGTATTCCTGTGTAACTAAATCTGTGTATTCAAAGCCTCATGTATCCTGTGGCAAGCTGGGCCTGCATTCTTTGGCAAGGTCACCAGGTTTCTTCACATTCTATTATTGTATTTGATGGCAGCTTGGAAATTCTGCAGCAGCTTCAGGTGAATGTAACAGATTAAAGTTTATGCTGAATTAAGCGTGAGGCTGAGTAATACAATCAGCATATAATTCTGCCTATATTTTATTTTGATACTAAATTATTTTACATGTCCCCAAAAATTTCAGTCTTCAGTTTGCCACACATTTTTGTGCTGACAGCTTTATAGAAATAATAATAGTAGTACCTAAAACAGTCAAGGGATAAGATGGTAGGTTTCTCGACTCAGTAAGAGGCAGTTGAGACTTTTGGCACTGAGGAAGTATAGTAGACTGTGTGGGTTTTCGGCACCTAGGAGGAGTGAGGATATTAACAATGGATCTCTTCTTTCCCTTCCCTTTTTGGGCAAGGTTGGAGTTATCAAGAAATTTTCTGGAATGTGGGAAGGCCTGAATTTCTGATTCAATACTCTTGTTTCTTAGCTGTCACCTGCCCCAAAATATCTCACTTCATCCAACTATGATGGATATGTATATTATCTGGATACATCCACTAAAATGAAAAGTGGAGAAATAGTCAACAGTGTTGAAAATGAAATTATCACATTGAGCTTCAGAGTTAAACATTCCTATTGAAATGAATGAGGGCAGTTTAACTACTGTTTCAGGCTACCTGCAAACTCAGAAAAACAACACTGTATTGGTTTACATTTGGTTCCCATTTGGAATTATTTCTCTCAATCATAAAGTCTGGAAACCTTTTTTCTAACAAAGTCCTCATGTCTGCTTCACATTTAGATCATCAATGATTTAGATAATGGCACAGAGAGTACACTTATAAAATTTGTGGACGATTCCAAGCTGGGAGGAGTTGCATGTGCTTTGGAGGATAGGATTAAAATTCAAAATGATCTCGACAAACCAGAGAAATGGTCTGAAGTAAACAGAATGAAATTCAATAAGGACAAATACAAAGTATTCCTCTTAACAAGGAACAATCAGTTGCACACATACAAAATGGGAAATGACTGCCTAGGAAGGAGTACTATGGAAAGGGATCTGGGGGGTCATAGTGGATCACAAGCAAAATATGAGTCAACAGTATAACACTATTGCAAAAAAAGCAAACATCATTCTGGGATGTATTAGCAAGAGTGTTGTAAGTAAGACACGAGGAGTAATTCTTCCACTCTACTCCGCGCTGATTAGATCTCAACTGGAGTATTGTGTCCAGTTCTGAGCACCACATTTCAGGAAAGATGTGAACAAATTGGAGAAAGTCCAAAGAAAAGCAACAAAAATTATTAAAGGTCTAGAAAACATAACCTATGAGGGAAGATTGAAAAAAATGAGTTTGTTTAGCCTGAAGAAGAGAAGACAGAGAGGGGACATGATAACAGATTTCAAGTACAGAAAAGGTTGTTACAAGGAGGAGGGGAAAAATTGTTCTGCTTAACCTCTGAGGATAGGACAAGAAGCAATGGGCTTATATTGCAGCAAGGGAGGTTTAGTTCGGACATTAGGAAAAACTTTTTAACTGTCAGGATGGTTACACACTGGAGTAAATTGCCTAGGGAGGTTGGGGAATCTCCATCATTGGAGATTTTTAAGAGTAGGTTAGACAAACACCTGTCAGGGATGGCCTAGAAAATATTTAGTCCTGCCATGAGTGCAGAGTACTCAAGGTCCTTTCCAGTTTTATGATTCTAGGATTTCTGTAGCAGACAGTACAGTTTGTGACAAACTCTGCAGTTGCAATCATAGGATACATGGAACACTGATTATATTTTGTCTTAAAAAACACTGTACTGCATTCAAGCCTGCATTCAATACTTATTGAGTCCTACTGAAGTCAATAGGACTTTCTCTTGAGGAAGAATTGTAGGATTGATCCCATTAACTAATTCTTCCTCACAACACCCTAGATAAATTATACATTTTACAGCTGGGAGAAACTGAGACTTCAGTACACTACAACATTTAATCAAGTTCGTAATTAGTTAGTGATATGATTGGGTTTAAATGTAGTTTGTATTGTCACTCAGCATGGTTAATACATTATGACAAACAGCATGTTTCACTGTTCATAGTGGTCTACTTTTTGTGTAAGGTTGTTTTCGTATAACCAGCTTGTCACACTTTCTGCAGTGTAGACATGACCCCTAACCATGTTTGTGTAATGGGTTTGGCTGGTTCTCCCACCTCTCAGCTTTTGTGTGGTAGGATATTTCAGAGTGTATTGTTCCTTTTTCTGCTGGTGCTGGTGCTTGTACTCCAGGCACTATCTCTTGCTGAGGTGATATAGAATACCTGCCCAGATTTTCCCAGAATGCACTGATACAACCATGGTTACATAATATAGACATGGACATGCACACTTGTCTGTCACATGGTTGTGTTATGAAAAAAGCTGCTGTGTCGATACAACTCTACCATGTTTGTTAAAAATGAGTCAGAGTGTCACAAACTAGATACAAAAGCTCAGTTGTAGTTGTAATGTAGACAGGTCAGACTCAGTGAGATTAAGTGACATGCTGACAGCAAGTCAGTGGCAGAGCTGGAATCAGAATGTACACTAAAAAGTTCTGTTTCTATGAAAAGAAATATTCAGTTAAAAATAACCAATATAAAAAGGTTGTGGAGAGAAGCGTGATGAAAAAAACAATATTAGGAAGGAGAAAATTAAGTATTGGATGGCAAAACTTGGTAATATACTCCATTGAACTAAGCAGGTTGTGAAAGCATAATGAATTAGCTTAGCTCCTCAAAAGCTCTATTCTTTTCTTATAAATGCTTACCTGGCTTCAGTTGGAATACTCACAGTAATAAGCACCGTGTTTAAGTATTTGCAAGTTCAGGCCCATAGCTAGTAACAAAGAGCATGATTGGCTGATGTGAACTGAATACCAAGTTCTCTAGCTATCTATCTGAGCGTCTCTTTACAGCACAGGGGATGTCTACACTTCAAGCACAGGCTGCGATTCCCGGCTCAAGGAGACATACTCATTGAGCTAACGCACTAAAAATAGAGTAGCTAGCAAGCCCTTTCTGCCAGTCATGCTGCTGTGACTAAACTATTTTGAGAGTGCTATCTTGATCAGAGATAGCACAAGTATGTCTCCTCACGCTGGAAATCACACCCCTAGATAGAAGTGTTGACATGTCCTCAGTTTACTCAAGTGTGCTAACTTGAGTTAACCTAGCTGAAGTGAGAGCTTCCACGCTTCAAAACAACGCTTGAGTTATGCGGAGTGATATGATGAGCAGCACAAAGTCATTGGATTATCAGAGTGATTGGATTGGCTGCTGATGAGTTGTAACTCGAGGAGTTGTATCCCCACTGCATTACAAAGCTTGAGTGCTGCAGAAGATCAAACTAACATTCTCCACCTCCACCCCATGATGGACCAACTAGCTCTAGCTTAAAGCAGCACTCAATTCAAATTAGAGATTTTTGTATGTGAGTCAAGTATCAGAGGAGTAGCCGTGTTAGTCTGGATCTGTACAAGCAGCAAAGAGTCCTGTGGCACCTTATAGACTAACAGACGTTTTGGAGCATGAACTTACATGGGCATCCGACGAAGTGGGTGTTCACCCACAAAAGCTCATGCTCCAAAACATCTGTTAGTCTATAAGGTGCCACAGGACTCTTTGCTGCTTGTATGTGAGTCATAACTCAATCTAAATGTGTTGCAAAGACACACCCTAAATGACTTGCCCAAGGTATGAGAAGAAGTCTGCGGTGGAAAGGATATTGGCCCTCTGGCTGACCTGACCACTTGATCATACTTCCTTCTTATCAATCCTCAATCATTTAAATTGTCACTGGTATTTGTTCAGCATCATCAGTGAGCTTGGTGCTATATAATACACAAACCTAAAGATAATCCCAGTCCTGAAAGGGCTACCACAACTGATGGCTCTTCATTTTCCCATGTGGAACAGCTAGGAGGTGTTAGTCAGTTTCCAGTGAAGAAATGTCCATGTCACAAAATCTCCCATCCTATACCTATTTGGCATCCCTGTGCTCTGCAGAATGGCCGACGACTGAACAGGCTACCTATGGAAAGTGAACTGCCTTTTGCCCCCTGAAGTTGGCCCCTTTGAGGACAGGTTTAAGTCAGTATGGGGAAACCTGTTGTGGCCATTTCTCCACAGAACATAGAGGATTTCAGGGCTGCCAACTTCTCACCTTACACCAGCACTGAATTCACATGAAAATTTAAAACAAAATGCAAAAATAATCTGTACCCAGTCAAACTAGATGTGTTATTTTATGCATGTAATATTCTGTCCCAAAAATATATCAAATTTTACTTGCAAAAATAAAAGGCTGCTGTTTTATTCCATACGCAATCTGTAGAGCAATACACTCAGCTGCTTTTTTTTTCCTACTCAAAGATCAAGTGCAGAATCTGGTGTGACACTGAACGAGAATATATCATTATTTAAAAGCTAAATAACTGCTTAAAATTAGATTTGTGAAGGCATCAAAAATACCAGAATTCACAGATGGTTTGTAGATAAATTCATACTGTATTCAGTCCACTCAACATCTTAAAAAAAAAAAAAAAAAGAGCTTTTTCCTCTCTTTCTCTTCAGTCTGAATGCTGATGTCTGCTCAAAACATATGTGCTGCTTTCTTTAAATTGAGCTCTGAGTCATGGGCTGTTGCACTATTACATTCAAACAGCCGTCTCTTTGAAAATTTGCACCAATATATTTATTTTTAAAATATGTAAAATACATATTTAAATTTTGTATGTCTTTTTGCATACTTTCAAATGGACAGCGGTTGGGAGCAGGTTATATATAATGGGATAATGTAGACAAGCAGAGCTGCAACAGGCAGGGGAATGAGACTGAATGATCCAATTGTTTCTTCATGGCTCAATCACTCATCCAGATCCTACAGTTCTCATGCAAGCAGAATTCCAGTTGAATTTATTAGGAGTTTTGTCTGAGGGCTACAGGATTAGGTTCTTTGAGGTTTTTCTGTGATCTTCCTATGTTCAGTATGCACTGTGATTAAACTAGAGTTTCCTCCTGGATTCTGTCATATTATTTTAAATCTTACTGTATTGTAGTACATCAGACTGTTGTGTTAAGTGGCTACAGCAGGCAACTAAAAGTTAGGTCTCCTAGTATATGTTTCTGTCACAGTCTCACATGAGGCAAATCTACCTCCATGGATGTGGAGAGTCCAGATTCAGCAGTCACTCAATATACTATTGTACAAATCAACTATCCATGATCCTCATGGAGCAGGGGCAAAAGAGGTTCAGAAGCTACTGAATTCTTAAGTTTGTGGTAGCATCTGTTATGTTGATTTGGTTATTCCTCCACTGCCAGAGAGGAAAACCCAATTGCACAGCCTAGATACACAGGCTGAGCATTGCTTTCTAGGATTTGACCCTGTGTCAATAATTACTCTGGCTTTCTGTATTTAACTTTCCCCATCTGTGTGTTTTTGTTTTTTGTTTTAAATAGCCATCTTTCAGGGTGTTTTTAGGCTTCAATTATTAGCAAGTGTCTATAAAGTAGTTTGAGGTCCTGGAGTGGCAAGGACTATGCAAGAGCAAGGTTTTATTATTCTTTACACCATAGCCTTCCTTGTATGCACATTTCAGTTAAGGCCTCTTCTTTAATCCAGCCTTTTCACGAGTTGTCTGTATTAAAAGTGTGATTCCAACAGTAAAAATGAAGTCAATAAAATCTGCTTATGGTTGAAAATAGCTATGAAAATTTGGGATTCCCAGATTACACTATCAATTTTGAATCATCATAAATTTTCTAACAGGTCAGGTTTTTTCAAACTGTTTCAGACTCATCAATTCATCAAGGAGGACAGCCTGGATGAGTTTAAACATCAATTTAGCATAGAAAAATGTTCCAGACAGCAGATATAATAAATAGAGGCTCAGTGGGAAATTGAGAGTCTACTTCACTTTGGCCCCGATTCAGGAAAATATCCCTAATCAGGAAAGCATCTAAGCACATATTTAAAGTTAAGCACACCCCCACTTAAGTAGGTTCTTGAATCGGGTCCTCTTTCAAGCATTCCTTTCTCTTTCCTGATGGAGATCTACATAAATGTGTGACTGTAGTTAAAAGAAAACTCCAGTGTAATATAAAAGATATTCTAATTTCTAGGCATGATTGTAAGGAATAATTAAATGAGTTGTAAATATCCATAATGAAAAATAATATAACTCTCAATCAAGCTGCCATCTTATAAAACTGAATCTGCCTTGCAGAAAGTTTCAAATTTGTTGTAAGACAAGTTCTGTAATTTCTATGAAACAATTTTGTTTCAGTTGAATTGTGCTTAACTCAGTTGTTAGATTAACCTTGAATTAATTTATGACTGCTTTTCAAGTCTCTAATTTCCATTGCTCTCCTGTAGGGAAATTGAATCCTTCAATTCAACTGTGCATCAAGCAGCCAAATCTTGTTTGGAAGGATAATTAAAATTGCATCCCTCACTGTCAAATTCACCTCACTGAAGAGGGCCTGTACGAGGCTCTCTGCACCACTTAAACCCATGCAGAGGGCGCAGTGCTTAATTTGCCCTGGTATCTCTAGGGTTGGCTATTCATAGCCTTGGCACCTCTGGACTTGCCACATCAGTTACAAGGTAAAATAATTGCTTGAGCCCTGGCACCTCTTATTACAAATTAAGCACTGAGACAGCCAACTGGGACCTAAAATGGTGCATAGGGTCTGGTGTGTGCTCTCTGTACCATGGTGAAATTTCACCCTTCGAGAAATAGTTGCCTGTTCACTTAACAGAGCTTCTGAAACAGTAACAGGTATTTCTAAATCCTCCTTGTTTAGTATATAAGGGACAGTTCTGTACCTGCCTGATCTATCTGGGGGAGGTTCAAGTCAATTCCATGCTATTCATCTTCTTCTACCACCCTCATCACCATAATGTCTGACCGCCTCGCTAAAGGACATTAATTGACATGACTAACATTTGCAGAGTGTGATTTGTTTTTTCCCTTTCAGCCTCTCCTCAGGGGAAAATTCAGTGTGCAGTATAGTATTATGTTTTGATAGGGTTGGTTTTATTTTTTTAAATATGAATACATTATTATGTGCTTATATTAGGAATACCCACCAGTAGATCTATTTGCCTCAGACCAGAACAAGAAATGCTAAGTGTTCTGCTCCAGAGGGGGCTCCAGTCTACATACCCTGTCAGATACCTTTCCAATTTTCTGGATGTTAAGACTAACGTATGCCCTCCTCTCGATCCCCATGATACTGAGGAAACTGAGGCAAGATGCTGATACTCAAATCTGGTGAACTTCTCAATGCAGCCGCTGGCCACTTCCCCTGCTCTGCCAAACAGTCTTGCAAAATAACTAAAATATTACACAGGGACCTAGCATTGTTACATCTGACAGTTTGGATGTTTTCTGGCTGACACTGACTGAAATACCTTGTTCAGCTGATGTTCATAATATTCTTCTCCAAAGCAGGAAACCCTCAGCTAGCCTGACATATAAAGCTAAGTTAAAGAGGTTTTCTATTTGGGAATCTCAGGACCATTTGTCTCTCTAGACAACACCCATTTCAGCAATACTGGACTATACCTCTACCCCGCTATAACATGGTTGTGGGGAGCCAAAAATCCCTACCGCATTATAGCTGAAACCCTGTTATATTGGGGTAGGGGTGGCAGGGCTCCGGCGGTGATTTAAAGATCTCCGGCCTCCAGCCGCTGTGGGGAGCCCAGGCCCTTTAAATCGCCAGCAAGCCCCGCTATACGCGAACCCATGTTATATCGGGTCGCATTATAGCGGAGTAGAGATGTATTTACTAGCCCTGAAACAATCTGGACTCTGTATTAGTTTTATAAGGGTCCTTCTAGCAGCCATATTTGCAGATCACCCTTCTATCCAGGGCCACAGAGTATTTTTTCACCGTACCATGGCTAGATTCTGTAAGGGCCTTATTGATGTTTGTCCCCTGGTTCAGGATCCTCCTCCTTTGCACCTCAGTAGAATAACAGATTTGATGAGTCCCACCTTTTAGAAGCCCTTACCTCAGTTGGAAAGGTAGCGGAGATTCAAGCTCTCATGGTGGGTCTCCCTTACACAGGGTTTCATAAGAACAGGGTCACATTCTAGCCTCATCCATATGAGCTAATTCACTCATCTCCCAATATTCTTCCCCAGGGGAAGCTAAATGTCATAATACACAAGCATTGGCAGCTACTTCCCAAAACAAAATCATTCAGGAGTACACCTGGATTGTTCATGGGCTTCAATGGTAGGGTTAAGGATCAGGCAGTATGCTCACAGAGATTATCAAAATGGATCTCCAACTGTATAAGAACATGTTTTAAGCTAGCCAAGTTAGATCCACCTAGCCACTTCAGACCTCATCCCACTAGGGTCTCCAACAGCCTCTCCTGACTGTTTGAAGAACAACCTTATTTCTGAAATTTGTAGGCCAGCTACATGGAGCTTGGTCAGCACATTTACAAGGCACTATTCTTTGGCAGAGGCTTCCAGACTGAATGCCCATTTTGGTAAGACTATTCTGCAGTCAGTGTTTAAGCAGGACTCCTAGAATCCACCTCCAGGTAAACTACAGCTGCTTGTTAGTCACCAAGAGTAGAATCTATGTGGACAATCAATCAGAGAAGAAAGAAAAGTTACTGATTTTACAGTAACTGGTTCTTCAAGTGTGTTGTCCACATGGATTCATAACCCACCTTCCTCCCTCACAACTATGGAGTCCTAGTCCTTTGGGATTCTATATTGGTGAAAGAACTGAGGGACAATTGGGCCCACTCTACTCTTTATGCCTTCAGGTGCGGGGGGTGTATGTGTGAGGACTTCTAGGCTGCAGGTGTAGTCCAGTAGACACTGCTTACCAAAAGATATCGTGCACAAGTATGAAATATATGTAGACAACACATCCAAAGAACAGTTAGTAAGGTCAGTAACCATTTTTTCCACTCTTCACACAGGGCATGCGAGAGTTATTGATGCCCTATCAATTCCCCTTAGGGAATTGGCCAGATTAATTCCTGGTACAATCTCATTAAAGTCACTGGAGTTAAACCAGGGATCGATTTAGCCCCAACTGTGGTATCTGAAAACAGAATTTGTCCAGCTGTATGTAATTCTCATAGTAAAACGAAATTAAAATATTTAAAGTGTCCTTATTAAGTCAGAGGGAAGTCTAGGCAGCCAATCACCTTAAAAGAGATTTGCAGGGCTAATTCCATGCTTCAGTATTTAAGGTCTCCAAAAGGCAACATCCATCTTCTGTTTAAAAAAAAAAAAAAAAACCCTTCCTGCTATCTAGAGATTATTTAGTGTTTGATATTGACACTGCTTCTGTTGAAAGATTTAAAGATAAAAATGCAGTGTATTCAAGTACTGATCATTTTTCATAGTCAGTTAGTGACAGTACAGCCTGTAGTCAATTGCAGCAGATTTATCTTTTCTGATATTGATCGTGTGTGTGGCTAAGCGGTTTGCAGATACCTTGCTACATCCATCCTGAACTGCAGCAGGAGGTGCAAAAAGGGAGGGGACCAGGATGGTGCCAAGCTGTCTTGTTTTTATTCCGAAGCAGTGTAAGTATTTTGATTTAAGTGGCGAGATAAACTGCTATAAGACATTTTGTATATGCATGGACATAAAGCACTTTCTGCCAGAAAAAGGAAAAACATCACAGCGTAACTTTCCAGTATAGACAAGTCTCTACTGTGCCAAGAGGACCTGGGTTCAAGTTAGTGAAAAAACAGTAAAGAGCGAGTGTAGAGCACAAGTTGAAACTTCAGACAGCTGAGGCCAGAGCTCTTGTATTAGGGGTGGGGGCTGCCACTCACTTTCTTGAAGAATACTTGCCAAATATTGGAGATTCTATCTAGATACTCCCTTTGTTGGGATCCTCTCTGGATTCCCAACCTATGGAAGACTTCCCCTTTTTCTCGAGCTCCTGGTCTGGAACATGCAGACTCGAGATTTTGCAGAATTCCAGGTCAGCAGATGCACCAGTGTTCTAACTCCATACACAATTCTTACATTGAATAAAAAGGAGTTACTTTCACACTGAAGATTTCTGGTTTTCAGAATGTTGACTCTGATGCTGAATTCCACTTAGTCCAGCCAGAAGTCACCCTCTTAGTTTACATTAAAGCTGAGTCTGAGACACAGAATTTAAGCATGGACTAGAATCTGAATTGTTTAAAAGTTCATTGTCAGATCTCAGTTTTTGTTTTGCACCATCTCTAATTTAAATAGAACCAGACTTCCATATGAAGCCACTGAAGCCATTGAAGCCAAACTATATCTCTAAGTGCTGCTACAGAGGCTGTTGATTTGATGGCTGGCTAATGCTTGAGGAAATCCTTGAGAAACCAGGAAACCTTTGGGTGGAGGCTGTCATGCATCACCCCGATGGATCACAGTTCACAAACCATAAATACACTTAATATGGACAGAAGTCAGAACCAAGTCTCCAGCTTTCCCAGCAACAGCTGTCACTGAACTAAAAGAAACTTCTGTGCTTGCTCCTCTTGCCAGGAATTTTCTGAAACTCAACCGAACCACCCTTACCACCTCATTATACTAGGTGTAGGCTTGAAACTGAAAAGTTGCAAGAGGGGTGGGAAGGACAGAAGAGGTTCCCATCACTGAAGGGAGACCCCATAGTACAGTGCTATTTTCAGCCTTTCCATTTACTGGGGGTCAGTAATCTATGAGCTACAGCTCTCTGTATTCAGTGGAATACTACTCATTGGTAAGAAAAGCAAAGAAAAACCTTTCTTTTATCTTTCATTTCCCAGTTAGTTGATGTTTTTTTCTTGGGACATTTATTAACTATTGCTCAAAACACAAGTGCTGAATTAAATAAGAGCTTCACTGAATTGCCTGAGCAGAGGATCTTCTTGGAGCTTCCTCAGGAACTACACCCTCTCACCTCACCCTCAGTAAGATGCCAAGAAGCCACATACTCAACCAATGAAGCACAAGTCAGAAGCATCATATCAACAGAACAATTGAATTGGCTACTTACCTCCTGAGAAGTTAACACTATTTCTACCAGCTCCAAATTAAACCTTTCATGGGCATCACATAACCACAATATTCACTGCGACTTTGGAGTCACAAAACAAATTTGTAAATCCCTTGAGTTTAACTAGGAACATAATTTTAATGGTTAGGCATGAGCATAACATTCATCCAAACTTTAGAAATCACATTATAGTCTGTGAAAAACAACAAACCGTAGCCTAGATATGATGGTGATGGGTGCATTAGAAAACAAACAAACAAAAAACAAAAAAACACCACAGTGGCTTTACATTTCTACCTGTCCTGTTTTCTCATTGGAAAGAATACAGCCCCACTTTCTTTCTGGCTAATGTCTCATATTATAAAGAAGGGAGCCTGGAAGAGCCAGCAGACTTGAAAATAAAGCATTAAAATGCCCAGAGAACTTTAGCAAATCTTCTGCAGAAACTAGGTGGAGGTGAAATTCAGATACTTTATTTTTCAGATAAAGACTGGACCAAGAACAAATAAGTTACTCTAGACTAATGTATGTCACTTGGCTCCACTGCTTGCTCTCTAACACAGATTCCCCAAGGTGTTCTACCCTTCCCCTCCACACTTATTGAGGTCACCCTGTTCCTGGACAGATTTTCTAATGATTCCCATGGTAGACATTTCTCACCTGTAGAAACCTCCTAATCCTCACTCAGTTTTTCTGCAGCCAGAGCAGAGCAGATTTCCTAATCCTCTCCTGATCCCACCGTATTTCCACTAGTCATCTCTTCCCTAGTCAGAGATATCAATCTTTTCCCAAACCTGCCTTCTTCTGAAGACAAACATTTCCTGAATAGACCCTACACCACTGCAACCATCCATCCCTTGCACAGACACCTTGGTTCACAGTTTAGTAATTAGTATGCTGTTTGTTATAAATAGTAAATGGGATCACTGGGAGACTGCTCATAAATCCAGTAGTAGACTGCAAACGGTTTTGAAGAGCCACTGCATATTGCACTCACCCTCGCTGTTCACAAATCTGGGAGATGTGATACTAAGATCTTGTCTACATTAGAAAGCGGTTGCCAGTATAAACTTTACGGGTAAACCCTCCTTGTGGAGACATAGCTTATACCAGCAAAATAATTCTTTTGCCAGTTTAGCTTATACCAGTTCCCTGAAAAAGCTAAGCTGTGCTGGCAAAATGATTTTTTTGATGATATAACTGTCAACATTAGGGCTTTTGCTGGCATTGCTATGTCAGTCAGGGCTGTGATTTTTCCCCACACATGTAACCAACATAGCTATGATGGCAAAACTTTTACATGTACCAGATGAGGCCTACGTCATTTTCTTCTCAGCATTCACCAAAGAGTGAGCACTTCCCCAGCCTTCCTAACATAAAAAGTGGCTTAATTTCGTACACAGGTATCACCTGGACTGATCCAGTCCTGATTCTTTCTTTGGAAACCTGCCCTGCACAGATAACCAGATCCAAGTTTAACAAATTAGCAAAATGTTTCCCCTGAAGGAGCCATATCATATGTCACCATCTGAGACAAAGTCTCATTTTAGTTTGTATGAAAATGAAGCCACAATAGTTAGTATTTGCTACCACTTATGTTTCAACACTATCTTAACATAACGCTTCACTTCGTTGCATTTAACACTACAACTTTCCAAATTAAATAATGTCAATAACTGACATTACCAATTGTATTTTAATGTACTTTTCTCCTGAAATGACAGCAGTTACTTCTGAAAATGTGGCAAAAACAGGAGTCCTGAAAACATAAGACAACTGAACTGTCCTACAAATGGCACAAAGGAAAAATATTCTACAGCAGGCAAATATAACAAAGAGGAAAAGGTAAAAACATTCCTAATTTTCATCCTTTGTTTAAAAATAATAATAATAAAAAAAAAAATAGAGAAGACTACTGCAGTAACAGCTCCCAAACACTGCAGTATCACTATTGTATGCCCTAGTGTTTTGGAGAATTGTAGAATACTACAGTACTTTATTTAAAATAAGGGATTGTACTGTGAAGTCTGCTATCTGGTGCCCTTTCTGTGAGGCTGTACCTAATGCGGGACAGAAGAACCGCCATGAGGAATATTGATCCAATCTGGTTTGTTATCAGTTCAAAAAATAATCTTTGATATGCAAACAGAAGTCTAGTCACAAAACAATAAGCTGTTCAAAAGCGTCCCCCCGCGTTGTTACAGATTTGTTTTTATTGATTTATAATCAGAATATTTTATGAAATGTTTGAGGGAGACTGAAATCTGTCTACCTCCCACCAGGGCCGACAAGATAGGGGGGAAGTCGGTACAAATTATTGGGGCCCAGCAGTCCGGAAGGGGGTCTGGGGCCTGGCTTTGTTGGCCCTGTTTAGCTGGTCCGGGGGGGGGGGGGGGGGGGGGGCAAAAATCTTTTTTCATCAGGGCCCGAACCTGCTCTCGGCAGCCCTGCCTCCCACTCCTTAAATAATAAGGTTTCTTTCACCCATTGGATAAAACAACAAAAACCTTTTCAAACCCATTAGAAATCCACTGTTTATAACAGACCATCAAAGAAAACCTGTCTCATTAAACTTTACTGTTCATTTCCTTTGGAAAGTCCCATTCACTTAGAATAGCTGGACTTGATCAGAAATGGGATAAATGAAGGCTGCAGCTGTAGTAAAATTCATGCTCAGTTTTTTTTTTAAACTATATTAGGCACAGTCAACTCTCCAAACTTGCTGGTTTGCAAGCTAAAGCTATCAAAGTTTTGGCCGGAGAGTAGACAGGGAAAGGAAAAGCGTGGGGAGTCCTTCAAAGCTTGATGTGTAAGACACAGCTTTTTAATGTGATTGATTCCTTTAAAACAAACAAAGAACACCACACACAATACCATTTGTCCCCACAATAAGAAAGTCTCATCTTACCCCATTGTCTCTACAATGAATTTATGATGAAAAAGCACTAATGGCTTTCTTACCCCTCCCCCCCATGTTTCATTACAGTCTTGTTTTCCTTACAAGGATATTCTGCCCCACAACCTAGTTATTAGGATAGTGTGCCAAAATCTTCTCTTGTGTAACAACTTCACTGGACCTGCATCAGGTTTTAATTTGGCACAATAAGACTGATTTCTTTGCATTTAATAAAAAGTGCCAGCCAAGTCAGCCTACTGATTTTATGGTGATTTGCTTACATTCTAGCTTGGAAAGCAAATGTAGGAAAGACGTGTGCTGATTCTTCATTCACGCTGCATTTGTATGAATAATTCAGCCAACAGCGCTCTCCATGGACAAGGCATTTAGATATCTTCAAGTTCTCTCTGACCACTAAACCTTAATTGTATCAATCATTTCTGTTGGAGTGCCACAAGGGGAACTGTCAAGCATAGGTTTCCTTTTTATTTGTTTGTTTTGGCTCTTGATGGGAAATGTAGGATTTTTTGGTCAATAACACTAAACTTCTCTTATTTTAGTGTTGGAATAAGGGGAGCAAGTGCCTTGATTACTGCCGCCTTAGTTTGTCTAAGACTGAGCTTCCTTGCTTACCAATATCAAAGTTGTCTCCTTTGGAAAGCACTACTGGATAACATCTATGGAGCGATCCACACTGGGTGAGTGGTACCACTAAAGTTTGTCTGTGGAGTAGCCCAAACCTGGGAGCTACAGTGTAAATACTATGGGCCCTATGCTTCCTTCTAGGATGGGAAGCACAGGGGTATAAATAGAGTTTCACTTCTATTTGATGATATTATTCATGGCATTTCATCACTTTAAAATAGTTCAATCTCCTACACCTTGGATACCTAACCTGGCGTTAACAAGAAGCTCTTACAAAGGATGTTGCAGAATCTGTAACAAGAAGTTTCGCTTTCTTAAAAGAAGCAGCATTCCCTGTTTTATTATTTCACTGTTTATGGTTGATTAAAGTGCACCTGTGTGATTATATATATATATATGCAGTGCTTCCTAAGCCTAGTTATTGGTTATGTACAATAAGTAAAGATCCAGCTATATGCATAATTATACAAGGATGTACACTGGTAAATATTTTGTAAATTATTGCTATGCAGGTTAAGTAACAAAATAAATATTTGGTATAATATTGTTCTATAGGCACATATACAGATAAATGTTTAGTACAGTATTTTTACAGGTAGGTGTGCCCTCAGATAGTATATTTAATACAGTATTGCTATTCAGATAAAATATTAGATGTATTGGTACAATATAGTTATAAGTTGTTATGTAGAAATGGTAATTGCATTGTGGGAAAAAAGCACAGAATACCAAACCCCAGTGCCACTCTAACAAGTAGGCTCATATATGGTTTTCTCAGCTGGTAGGGAATGACCTTGTGGGGTTGCATTACAAAATTCTGGACTGGTCTGAGGGCAAGTTTTCTGTGAACACAACACTAAGTGCAAAAATGCAGCCCTCAATAAATCACCTCCCCTTCAAGCCTAGCCTCAAAGCACAAGGCATATTTCAGGTCTCTGCTAAGGTGTTAAAATGGATTTTTTGGTAATACTTTAGACTGAGCAGCACAATGTGCGACCACTGCAAAAATGCAAGTCTTAACAGAAAGCACTGAGAATGTACTAGCTCCCCCAGTAGGGCTGCAACTCATCCTCTGTTAGGCTATGTTTTATCTTCTTCCAGATATGGAGGTGGTATATGCTTTGACATCATAATATTTATCATGGCTTGCAGTGCACAATAGTCTTATACCAGAGCCAACTCTATTTCAGAAAGGATCCTCATTATAGCAAGAGGTTCCCCTTTACAAGGATTTTCTTTTTCTATATAACACATTTTGTACATTGAAAATTCCTTGTGCAGCTATTACTGCATTTATAATGACAAATGGCCTTCATCAACTGAATATCTTTCTAAGAACAGTTTATGGCACTCTGAACTTTGCTATTAATTAAGATTTTTCACACATACATAGTTGTATTTCATGCTTGGCACCATTTTTTCTGGCACATTAACCAAAACCAAACCATATTAGGCAGGAGTATTTCATGCTAGAGGGGAGGAAGCGGATGGGTAAGCAGGTTGGCAATGTAATATAAATTAAATTTCTAATTCATTGGTTTAAATGTGGCCTATGGTGTTCAGGACTCTTAAAGTATTATCATCCGATAGCTGTTCTACACACACCAATTTGCAGTGGTTTTTTAAAGCAGGCACTGACTTTTAAGCAATATGCTCTCTGAACATTAACACACACTCACACCCTCGAAGTTCCCTGTGCTGCTGTCTCCTGCTATTGCTTTCTTCTGAATAACCTGAAGTGATTTTTCTGAAAATACATAGGCACTGCCTTTGGTGCAATTTCAGTAGAGTGGCCAAGGACTGACAGAACTAGAGACTGAGCAAACTTCTCACCTGGAAGTAAGTCAGAAATGAGGCATGTTAGTGGATCAGCATTGGGGAAACTGGCACAACTGTGGACTCCGTTTTACCTGCTCTGAGGATTTCAGTCTGCATGGCTTGTCAGACCAATGCTTTTTCTGAGCACTGAATTCACTGTTAATGGCATAAAAAGAGAGAAACAAGTATGAGTCATACAAAACAGCATTAATTACAGCCAAGAAAGATTGAGAAATATAAAACCAAAGCCAAAAATGTAATTTAGATTTTAGTCCAGTTATGTTTATAGAAATAAACATTTAAAATGGCATTTTGTCTCAGGTATTTATGGAGCAGATAAACCTATCTTGTAACTTCTCTGATGTAAACAAGATCTTATGCCTATTGATCCTTCAGAGCTGGTACAGCTATGAGAAAGTGTGGTGGATTCTGTTCTGCCTCATATGTACCACACTCAAATTTGTTAGCCAGATTCTGACTGCAGAATCTTTGTCTTGGTAATGAAGGAAAAGAGGAAGCCACCTTGACTTCCTGATCCCAGGGTGAAGGTTACTGCCAGTTGGAAACACAACCCAGCAACTCCTTTTGCTTGTGACCTAAACAAATGTGGAAATTGCAGAGCGAGGCTAAACACTGACACCCTCAATGTCACTTTTACAGTATCACTTTTCAGACTGTAACAGCCGTTGTAAAAATTAAGAGAAAGGAAAGGAAAAAAGTGGCAAGGACACTCTCCCATACCCCTTCAGGCTATGTTGTTCCTTCCACATCATCAGACTGGGCAAGCTTTTACACACATCAGCTAGGGCATGCTGTACCGTATCAGAGACCCAACTCCTCTGTGTCCCTCCCAAAGTAGGGTCTCTCTCTCCCTCTCCCTCTCCCACTTCCGTTTCCATTGACTGACTGGTAAGATGCTGCCTGACTTCACTGAAAGGCTTTTAAAATCTTACTCTTTGCTATTAGTATTGATTAGCCTCTTAATGGGATTCTTCTCTTTTCCTGGCTTGTGGCATCAAGTCATGTATTCCGCTTCAGGATTCTTTATTTGGATTCACAAAGGTGAATACAGCTGTGGCCCAGCTCTGCTAAGAGGTGCTAATCTATTGTACAAGGGAAAAAACACAATATTGCATTTCAGTGTTTGGAAGACCATGCCTAATGAGGAAGTATTAAGCGAACTGGTCATTTTATTTGTTTGCATGAAATATTCAGGTAAAAAAATGTAAATTGCTAGGCTTCTGCAGATGAGGATTTCATAACCCAGTGAGCTAATGCATGAACCTCATCTCTCTGGAGACGGGAGTTCTAAATTAGTTTAGGATACCAAGTTTAGTAATGAATATCTTGCATTTATTTATATAGCAGTTTACAAGCTAATACACTCTCCCCAAGAATTAATCCAACTCTAAATGAAAGCACATTTGTTGTGGAACACAGCAGCAGTTTAATAGTGCATAGCACCAATGAACAGCTTAAGATAGGAAGAGAAGACAATGCTATAGTCAAAAATGAAAAACGTAGGTAGCAGAGTCTTATGTAGAGATCACACAGTTAAGCAGGTTATAATTTGGCCAAAATACCCTAGTGTTACAAAATTGCAATGGAATTGCCACAATTTTGGCCCCACCTGGGACATGTTCCTCCTACAGGCTGTAGCACAGCAAGTGCATCTACCTCAGTTTCCCTCCTTCAAAGTCCCCAGTAACTCCCTGCCAGACTCTTACCTCAGTACATACCCCTCCTTGGGGCCAATTTATTACAAAAACATAGTGCACATAGTCCATAACAAAAGTTCCAAAATGTAGTCCATTGATTGCCCCCAATCATATCATCCTTAACATCCCAAGATATCTAGTCCTTTGACACCCCACACTCCAGTATCTTCCATCACACCTGCGCTCTTCATTGATCCTTTTCCTGCCATTTTACCAGGGCAGCCACCCCAACCCTTCCAAGTAGAGTGCAATCCCACTCTTTCTAGCAAGAACCCTACAGTCTCTGTGCTGGGAGTTCATCCTTACCAGAGAAGCATCCCCAAGGCCCCTTTGTCCATTAACGTCTCATGTCCCAGATGGCCCAACAGCTAGGCCTTTCTACTGTTCCCCAGGCTCCAGCAGAGATGTCAGAAAGTAAGTCCCTCCACTGCTGCTCTACCTTCAAACCTCTCCAGCCCTCTGCTGCCACTCCCCAGCTCAGAGAACCAGCAGGCAGCTCCCTCTTACTTTTCTCCTGCCTTCAGCCAGGAACCACCTACAGCTTCCGTCATGGACCTCCTAGAGCCTCCTGCCTTTAGCAGCTCTCACCTGCCAATCTCCTGCCTCACCAAGTTTCTCTCTCCTTTAAGGCCCTGGGACTCCTCTTAAGACCAGCTAACCAGTCACAGTTGCACTAGCCTCTTCCCTTTTAAAGGGCCAGTAACACACTGTAACCATAATCTAACTATTACAGGTAGTCAGCACCTCAATTTTTCATCTCATCTGAAAGTCAGCACCTCTAGACGCACAGTATCCCTGACACAATACTGCAGCACTGGTTCAGTACTAATTCAGAAGAAACTGTGCTGTTCTGAATCAATCACCTGCAGTACTTGAGCTTTTCGTGGAGGTCCCATCCATTCACTGACCCAGCGTCCGAACCTTGTTTTGCTTGTGAGGGCTGCAGGCTCACAGCCCAAGGTGGTATGGCTTCAGGTTGTTAATTTTATAACCTCAATCTTGTCCTTAGTGGAATTTATCCATTACACGATTTAGCTCTTTTATCAGAGACTTTATGTTGGAGGGAGAAATTGTCTCTGAGACAGATGATAGTAGGAAAAAAACCAAGAGAATTATCAAAAAATGCTAGTTGCTATTTCCTTGCCCCAATCCAAAGCACCCAGTCTTCAGAATTGTTTGGTTACAGTCTATTACCATGGGATAAAAATTTGATTGAACTTTAAACCCTCTTTGTTGGCTCTGCTGCCTGGGGTTTGACATTCAGTCATTCACATCAGCTCACTGATACCCCCTGTGGTGTTTGTTTAACAGCATCTATTATTGTACAATATGAGGCTCAAAGGCAGTGTACACTTTAGTCCTTGTATTGCAGTGAGGATGTCTATCTAAATAGTACACCTCTTGTGACAGGTGAGCTAATAGCTGGAAAGTGTTCTTGATACGCTGAGTTGCAACTCATGAGGAACTGATTGTACTAGCTAAGAAGGCATTTATGTGGTAGTTGAGACCCCAACATTTCTTTCTGGAGGAGTGTCTCTAATTAAGTTGACCTCGGTGCTCAGTTAGTCTGGGATGATATCACTAAACCTGGAATCTTAGAATGCAACTTGGAAAGTTGTCCATGATGAGTTTACAATTTTTAAACTTAAAGAAAATATAGGTTTGCAATAGAAAGTTTCTCAACTGGGAATACAAGATATAAAAGAAACAAAAAAGAGGGAGAAAATATGCTGGAGAACATTGCAGCATAGCCTGAACATGAATATCCAGTACAAAAGGTTTTCTCTGAGAAAAGCAGTTTCGGGTAATTTTATTGCAAAGGCATTTTCCTCTGAAAATGAAATCTAGACAGGATGTTACTGATAGTCCACATCATATTTTCAATAAATGATGAACCTTCATGTCCCATGAAATATGAAAGTAGAAAGCTGCACTCTATTATATTCGGGAAAGGTTCCCCCCTCCCTTTTGTTTAAATGTATTCATTATCAAAGGTATAGTGCCCTTGAGAAGCTGAGGCAGTTGGCTGTATTGCTGTGCAAGGAATTTAAGATACTTAACTAAAGTTTTTGCAAATGATGATGCAGAGATGTGTAGTGCTGTCTTTCAAGAAGCCCCCAATCCATCTATTCAGTGCTGACACTCAGGCTGTAAGGAAACATCTTTGTGCAATTACTTACATATTGCATACATGATGAGGTAGCTCTCCATTTCTAACACAATAGTTGGAGGAGTTAGAAATTAAAGCAGAAGGGCTCAAGACTCTTATTACAAACTTTGAATCTCATGGCTCCATGTATGGAAATACTATTGACAATAATAAAAGTTCTGCATTTGAAGTGAAAGCAGAGAGTATTAGAGAGAAAGCAATCCTGTTGATGAGAAAGGAGATTTTGGCTTTATAAAGTTTCCATCATACTGCCTCTCAGGCCATTAATGTCCTACAGATTTTTTTTAAGGTTAGTTGTTTGGGATATGAATTATTCTCCATGGTTCCCTTATGCTTCACTCTGCCATTCATGAGTAGCACTTATGAAAATAAATACAATGAAATGTATAATATAGATCACCTCCAAAAAGGAACCACATGGTCTCAAGTGACCAATTTAAAGAATTACCAGGGTCGCCAGAATATTTGTTTAACCTTCAGTTAAATACCCGCTTCTGTTTCTGGTTTCATATTACTATTCTACATTTCACCATTATAGGTGTGTCAGAGTGAGAGAAAGAGAGAATGTAAAGGTAAATATTATGTATAGTACTTATTTTTTAATATGAGAAAATAACATTTGCTTATATGAAAACAGTTGCTGCACTATATATAATAATTAATTCTCATCAAAAATATTAGTTACTATAAATTATCAATACATTTAAGTTTCCTTTTCCAGTTGTTACATGTTCCAAATTATGAGATGCTGTTAACATATGACTGTGTATTGTCACAGCCATGGTATGATCCAAAGTAAATAAGAGATTGTGATAGCATTATCCATGATGATCTCTCAGAGGAAGTCTCATGCAATCATATGAAATATATGAAACTGTGTGTCAAAACCATAACTTATCTAGTTGTCACTTCGTAATTCCAGCTTGCCAACAACTGATAGAAATGACCATGTCATTTGAAATTCACCAGTTATCTTTCCCTCACATCAGTGAAATATGTCAATCAATAGCATGAGCATATTCTGAATTAAACAACTTATTGCCAGGCTTTGCTACATTTTTTCCTAGGGTTTTATATGAACTGAAGGAGCTAGCTGGCTCCTTTCTTGTCCAATCAATCACTATAGTACAATCCATGCCTATTGAAGCTAAAAGGATGGTTTATTTGTCTAACATACTGATTAGGACCACCTTAATTCCCTAGAATCACAGGTTCAAATCCCAGCAGGGTTGATACAGTCCTTCATCCATGTGAAGCAGATAAAATAAATCCCATGTAGCTTATAGAATGTGGGTCTCTCAGATGAGACTTTATCAACTTAACTGTGTTTAAAGACGTGGGTAAAGTCTTCTGGTCAAGCCATTCTGAACCCCACATAGTTTAGTGGGGGCTGGGTGGGTAAAGATGGCTTTAAAGTACCTTTATACCCCCCTGACTCAGGACACACTTGGCCTGTCCCAAGTTGCAGTTTAGGGCGGTAGTAGGGCTGCTCTAAATTGGGTCAGCTTCATACAACCAGCCCTAACAGGCTATTTCAGCAGCTGGGGATCTTCAGAGCATAGAGATCAGTTGTCACTACTGCAATGGTCAGGAAGGAGAGTGATATAGAAGCCATGGCAGTGGTGCTGCTCCACCTGGGGATTCCCCTACACTCACTTCACAGAGGAATCCTCAGGTGGCTGAATCCACCAGATTTGTGGCAGCTTTGTGCCACCGTCCCTGCACAAAGCAGCCACAACAAGTGTAGGATCTGGTCCTGAGCATCCTTTAGCATGTTCCGTTTGATGGGGTGGGAAAAGGTGCACTTGTGATCATTAAAGATCTCATGGCACTCAATGCAAAATTAGTGTTAACTTGTCAAAGATACTGGGATTAATTTGTGGAGTTACATACGATCTACTGTCATAAAGTCCTGCATAGTTACAACTGAGTCCTGCATTCAGTTTAATTTCCAGGTCTGAGCTACTGTGTCATGTTACTAAAGAGCTACTGTGCTCCACTGCAGAGCTGGTTGCAATTAAATGGTGAGAGAAAAGATTCTAGTATGGGGGTCGGCAACCTCTGGCATGCAGCTCTCCAGGGTAAGCACCCTGGCAGGCCGGGCCAGTTTGTTTACCTTCCACATCAGCAGGTTCGGCGGATTGTGGCTCCCACTGGCCGCAGTTTGCCGCCCCTGGCCAATGGGGGCTGCAGGAAGTGCCACGGGCTGAGGGATATGCTGGCCGCGGCTTCCCACCACCTCCATTGGCCCGGGACGGCAAACCGCGGCCAGTGGGAGCCACGGTCTGCCGAACCTGCTGATGTGGCAGATAAACAAACTGGCCCGGCCCGCCAGGGTGCTTACCCTGGCGAGCTGCGTGCCAGAAGTTGCCAACCCCTGTTCTAGTATATCAAGTAATTGCAATGCGTTGGGATAAAAGACACTCTACAGCAATGTAAATTAAGAAATATCATCAGCTATTACTATCAATTAACTTATTTATTCATTGCTAGGCAGACAAATAATTTAAGTTTAAAGCCAATGGGCTTGCATTAATGTGACTGAGAGCAAAATTTGGTCCTGTGTCTTAAGTCTGTGAAGTACATACTTCAAAATGTTTCATCCTGGGAACCTAAAGTTAAGTACATATCAAATAAGAATTTCATGATAGTAGTCCTCTCCTCCAATGGAGGAAAGGAGAGCTGTATTAAAAAGGGCTTTTTTCCTAAGTATATTTAAAATAGGAATATATACCTCAAAACAAAATATTTAAAAATCTCCAATCCATCTTATCTGTCTCTCTTAGGCATTCCTAGAGTACTCACCACTGTAGTCTCTAGTTCAATATTCATTCAGTTTAAACTTAATAGGATTTAAAACTGAAAGAACAAAAATCTAAAAAAATAAACAAAACTTACAAAAGAATTAAAGAGTTTGTCTCAGGTGGGGAAATCAAGATCTCAACTCTTCTGTATATAAGCTAGGAATATCACTGCTAGAAGAAATATACATGGCTACCATATTTCCTGGTCCCACAGTGCTACTTGCATACTTGTTTTTATGGTAGATCCAATGGGAGAAATCCTAGCCCCATTGAAGTCAATAGCAAAATGTCCATTGATTCTAATGCATCCAAAATTTCACTCAACATGGATGGGTGGCAAGATTGCCCTGACACTAATGCTTATTTTGCATTGTTAACAGTATTTTAGCACCGGTGTCACAGAGTGTACTATCATAACAAATGCAGCCTTAGTAAAAAGCGGTCATATTACCCAGTAGGAACACATGCTCTTGTACCTTTATTACCGTAAACATTATTGTTTTGTTTAAATACAGTCCCTCTCTTCTTCTTACCCCACCAAAAAAACAAACGAACACGGCCCACACCAAACACAAACAAAAATAACCCTCCTAGAGTTTAAGGAAACTGATCTCATTAATATCTTTGATGCAAAGGTCCAAATTTGATTTGAGTATAAGCAGGTGTAATTTACATACTGAGGGGAACTGGAAGAAGGTGTAAATTGAACCTAAATTAGTCTAAACTGACACACCTAGATTTATCCCTGAATTTGGCACCAGGTATATGGCAGATGATCAAATTTTCTTTTAAAAGTTCCTGTGGATTAGAAATCTGCTTTGTTTATTTTTGCTCATTCATAAACATTTTACACATTTTGATCCTATTAGTATATGGAACATGGGCAGATTAAGGGAGTAGGGTGATAGGACTGTCATGGGGTCATCACCATCTCAAAGCACCTCTTTCTGGCCTGGGGAGCTCTGCAGGTATCCCACCCTCAGTTTCCCCTTCTCAGGGCTCTTCAGGAATACTTCAGCTCTGGCTGGACTATACAATAGGTTCATTTATTAGTATGGACAACTCAAATCACAAAATAAAGTCCAATACCATAACTCAAAAGGTTCAGGCTCCGCCATCATCTGTGACCGAAAGCTCTTCGTCTCAATCATCCTACAGGCAGGAGGGCTTGAAGTTTACCCCCCGAGTTCCCTGCTGGAGTTCAAAAACTTAACTGAAGCCATAAGACAACATCTTAATAAAAGACTTAATAAAAGACTCATCCAGAGTCTTTCCCAGCTGTCCGCCCTTGGCACAGGAGAGTGGACAGAGGGTGCTCCTTTGGGTCTTCCTCTTGCTCCAGAGACTCCCTCTCCTGCTACCCAGGCCTCCTGGCTTCTCTCCCTATTCCTAAGGAGCAGGCAAGGAAGAACCCTTCATCTCTCTCTGCCCCTTTCTTATCTGACTCACTCAGGTGCCTTCTCTTGAGCCCATGAGGGAGAGTTGGAGAGGGAGAGAGGGAGAGGGAAAGGAAGAGAGAAGCACAGCTTGCTTCCAGTCACAGGTACACTGGCTTCTTCCCTCTTAAGGGAACAGGGCCATTCTAAGACAAGGATTTTACGGTAGGATTCACAAAGGTACTAAGGCATCTACACTCAGATATAGACATCTAAATGTGGGATTTAGGCCCATAAATCCCAGTTTTAGGCTCCACAAAACTCCTGCCAAACCCTGTAGGAGCCTAAACTCACTCAGCATCTATGAAATATAACTTCACACTGTCGCAGCTGGGGTCTCACTTCACTTCAGTTCATTCTTATATCACTGACTGAATGGCGATGCCCTGCCCCTTATATACCCGTAAGGGCATGGCTGACAACATTCTAGGAAGTTCAAGGAAAATGTAGTTCTCAGAAAGTCTGGAAGGTCCCACAAGATTCTATAAAGGCCCAGAACATTCAAGGAGGTTTGTAATAACCTTAGTCCCAGATTTGGACCTTAGCGTCCAAAATATGGGGTTAGCATGAAAACCTCCAAGCTTAGTTACCAGCTTGGACCTGGTACTTGCTGCCACCACCCAAAAAATTAGAGTGTTTTGGGGCACTCTGGTCCCCCTGAAAAACCTTTCCTGGGGACCCCAAGACCCAAATCCCTTGAGTCTCACAACAAAGGGAAATAATCCTTTTTCCCTTCCCCCCTCCAGGTGCTCCTGGAGAGATACACAGACACAAGCTCTGTGAATCCAAACAGAGTGAATCTCCCTCTCTGTTCCCAATCCTGGAAACAAAAAGTACTTTCCTCTTCACCCAGAGGGAATGCAAAATCAGGCTAGCCACTTCAACACACACAGATCTCCCCTGATTTCTTCCTCCCACCAATTCCCTGGTGAGTACAGACTCAATTTCCCTGAAGTAAAGAAAAACTCCAACAGGTCCTTAAAAGAAAGCTTTATATAAAAAGAAAGAAAAATAAGTACAAATGTTCTCTCTGTATTAAGATGATACAACACAGGGCCAATTGCTTAAAAGAATATTGAATAAACAGCCTTATTCCAAAAGAATACAAATTAAAGCACTCCAGCACTTATATTCATGCAAATACCAAAGAAAAGAAACCATAGAACTTACTATCTGATCTCTTTGTCCTTACACTTAGAAACAGAAGACTAGAAAGTAGAACTACTTCTCCAAAGCTCAGAGCAAGCAGGCAGGCAGACAAAAACTGAAACACTCAATTCCCTCCACCCAAAGTTGAAAAAATCCGGTTTCCTGATTGGTCCTCTGGTCAGGTGCTTCAGGTGAAAGAGACATTAACCCTTAGCTATCTGTTTATGACACGCCCCCCAAATTGCAGACAGTGGGGAAGCTCACTGGCGGCGATTTCCTTCTAGAACTTGAAAATAAACAGATTAATACAACACATACACCTTTACATATACTCCTAAGTATATAACTAACAGACTTCTACATTTTAAGAACACTTTTTAACTACTGAATTCTGGGAAACTCTCACGGGAGAGTGCATCAGCCACTTTGTTAGAAGCTCCTGTGATGTGTTGAATTTCAAAATCAAAATCTTGGAGAGCTAAACTCCAACGAAGAAGTTTCTTGTTGTTCCCCTTGGCAGTATGAAGCCACTTTAGTGCAGCATGGTCAGTTTGTAGTTGGAACCGCCGTCCCCAAACATATGGGCGTAGCTTTTCCAGGGCGTACACAATGGCATAGCATTCCTTCTCACTGACTGACCAGTGACTTTCCCTCTCAGACAGTTTCTTGCTGAGAAACACGACAGGATGGAAGTTGTGATCTGTTGCTTCCTGCATGAGCACTGCTCCTATACCACGCTCAGATGCATCCGTGGTTACTAGGAATGGCTTGTCAAAGTCCGGGGCCCTGAGCACAGGGTCAGACATGAGCGTTGCCTTAAGTTGGGTAAAGGCCTTTTGACACTCATCAGTCCACTTAACTGCATTTGGCTGGTCTTTTTGGTCAGGTCGGTCAGTGGGGCAGCGATTGGCTGTAGTGTGGTACAATCGCCTGTAGTATCCGGCCAAGCCTAAGAAGGATTGGACCTGTTTCTTTGACCTTGGGACAGGCCACTTTTGGATAGCATCCACCTTGGCCTGTAGGGGTTTATGGTTCCTCGACCCACCTGGTGCCCCAGGTAAGTCACTCTGTTTTGGCCTATTTGACACTTTTTGGCCTTAACAGTTAGTCCTGCCTGCCTGATGCGCTCAAAGACCTTTTCCAGGTGTAGTAGGTGTTCGGGCCAGGAGTCAGAAAAAATGGCCACATCATCGAGGTAGGCAACTGCAAATTCTCCCAGTCCAGCTAGTAGACCATCTACCAGCCTTTGGAAGGTGGCGGGTGCATTTCGAAGGCCGAAAGGAAGGACATTGAATTCATACACCCCCGCATGGGTGACGAATGCTGACCTCTCCTTGGCAGGTTCATCTAGCGGTACTTGCCAGTACCCCTTGGTTAAGTCTATTGTAGAGATGAACTGGGCACGTCCCAACTTTTCCAATAGCTTATTGGTACGTGGCATTGGATAGTTGTCCGGACGAGTTACAGCATTGAGCTTACGGTAGTCCACGCAAAAGCGTATTTCCCCATCTGGTTTGGGTACCAGAACCACTGGAGATGCCCATGCACTGGTAGATGAGCGGATTATACCCATCTGTAGCATGTTCTGGATCTCCCGTTCTATAGCAGCTTGGGCATGAGGAGACACTCGGTAGGGTGGGGTTCTGATTGGGTGAGCATTACCTGTATCAATGGAGTGGTATGCCCGTTCAGTCCGTCCTGGGGTGGCTGAGAACAATGGGGCGAAGCTAGTGCACAGCTCCTTGATTTGTTGCCGCTGCAGACGTTCCAGGGTGGTTGAGAGGTTCACCTCTTCCACGCCACCGTCTTTTTTCCCGTCGTAGTAGACACCGTCAGGCCACTCAGCATCCTCTCCCTGGACTGTAAACTGACAAACCTGTAAGTCTCTGGAATAGAAAGGCTTGAGAGAATTAACATGGTACACTTTAGGCTGTAGTGAGGAATTGGGAAATGCTATGAGGTAGTTTACAGCTCCCAGGCGCTCTTGGACCGTGAAGGGCCCTTCCCATGATGCTTCCATCTTATGGGCCTGTTGCGCCTTCAAGACCATAACCTGGTCTCCTACCTTGAAGGACCGATCTTTGGCATGTCTGTCATACCAGGCCTTTTGCTCTTCTTGAGCATCCTTTAGGTTCTCTTTAGCAAGGGCTAAAGATTGTCGGAGGGTGCTTTGTAGGTTGCTTACAAAGTCCAGAATGTTAGTTCCTGGAGAAGGCGTAAACCCCTCCCATTGCTGCTTCACCAACTGTAATGGCCCCTTAACCTCGTGACCATACACAAGTTCAAATGGTGAAAACCCTAAACTGGGATGTGGTACAGCCCTGTAGGCAAACAGCAACTGCTGCAACACTAGGTCCCAATTATTGGAGAATTCGTTGATGAATTTTCGTATCATGGCCCCCAAAGTTCCATTGAACCTTTCAACCAGGCCATTGGTTTGATGGTGGTACGGGGTGGCAACCAAGTGATTCACCCCATGAGTTTCCCACAGTTTTTCCATGGTCCCTGCCAGGAAATTAGACCCTGAATCTGTAAGGATGTCAGAGGGCCAACCTACCCTGGCAAAGATGTCTGTTAGGGCCAGGCACACAGTGTTAGCCCTGGTGTTGCCTAGAGCTACTGCTTCTGGCCATCGGGTAGCAAAGTCCACTAAAGTCAGTACGTACTGCTTTCCTCTGGGCGTCTTTTTTGGGAAAGGGCCCAGAATATCCACAGCTACTCGCTGAAATGGGACCTCAATTATGGGGAGTGGCTGGAGAGGGGCCTTGACCTGGTCTTGAGGCTTTCCCACTTTTTGGCATACCTCACAAGACCGGACATACTTGGCAACGTCCTTGCCCATCCCCTCCCAGTGGAAGGACTTCCCCAACCGGTCCTTGGTTCTGTTCACCCCAGCATGGCCACTGGGATGATCATGGGCTAAGCTTAAGAGCTTCTCCCGGTACTTAGTTGGAACCACCAACTGTTTTTGCGGCTGCCATTCTTCCCGGTGTCCACCAGAAAGAATTTCCTTGTATAAAAGTCCTTGGTCTATAACAAACCGGGATCGATTAGAAGAGCTGAGAGGCGGTGGGGTGCTCCGTGCCGCCGCCCAAGCTTTCTGAAGGCTGTCATCTGCTTCCTGCTCAGTCTGGAACTGTTCCCTTGAGGCTGGGGTCACCAGTTCTTCCTCAGACTGTGGACTTGGGCTTGGTCCCTCTGGAAGCGATGTAGGTGATGGGGTTGTTTCCGTTGCTGGTGAACCGCTCTCCGCTGGTGCACCTGAGGGTATTTCAGGCTCTGGCCGAGCCTTTTGGGTATGGCTGTCTGTGGCTTCTGCCAGTTTTGGCTCGCTGGCGCCCTCTGGCGTTGAGTTTGAAGATGTAGTTGCACTTGTTGGTGCTGGTTGCTGTTCCAGTTCCGGGCCTGGGACTGGAGATACTGTGGCTGTTTCAGTGGTTGGCATGGAATCCGGGTCCACTACCTCTGTCTGGGTCTCTGGTAACACAGACGGGGCCTCTGTGGACGGCTCAGGAACAGGAATGGGTCTGGAAGCTTGCCTGGTTTGGCTACGTGTAACCATTCCCACTCTCTTGGCCCGCCTCACCTGGTTGGCCAAGTCCTCCCCCAGTAGCATGGGGATAGGATAATTGTCATAGACTGCAAAAGTCCACATTCCTGACCAGCCTTTGTACTGGACAGGCAGTTGAGCTGTAGGCAAGTCTACAGCTTGTGACATGAAGGGGTAAATTGTAACTTTGGCCTTTGGGTTGATGAATTTGGGGTCAACGAAGGATTGGTGGATAGCTGACACTTGTGCCCCCGTGTCTCTCCACGCAGTAACCTTCTTTCCGCCCACTCTCAAATTTTCCCTTCGCTCCAAGGGTATTTGAGAGGCATCCGGGCCTGGGGATCTTTGGTGTGATGGTGGTGTAATGAATTGCACTCGCATGGTGTTCTTGGGACACTTGGCCTTGATATGTCCCAGTTCATTACACTTAAAGCATCTTCCATCTGATGGGTCACTGGGCCGAGGTGAGTTACTGGAGACTGGTGAGGTTGAAGGGTAGGGTATCTGTGGCTTTACTTGGGTGGTATGTGGGGTCTTTGGCTGTCCTCGGTTGTAGGGTTTATGGTCTGTGTGCCCCCTGGGGTAATCGTTCCCCTTGACAGTAGCTTTTTTGCTTTCTGCCAGTTCCATCCATTTGGCTCCAATCTCCCCCGCCTCAGCGATATTCTTGGGGTGTCCATCTTGTATGTACCGTGTGATGTCTTCAGGAACACCATCCAAGAACTGCTCCATTTGTATGAGGAGGTTCAGTTCTTCCAAGGTTTGAATGTTGTTTCCTGTTAGCCAGGCCTCATAGTTTTTTGCAATGTAGTAGGCGTGTTTGGGAAATGACTCCTCTGGTTTCCACTTTTGGTTTCTGAAACGCCGACGGGCATGATCTGGGGTTATCCCCATCCTGTATCTGGCCTTGGTTAGAAAAAGTTTATAGTCATTCATTTGGTGCTTAGGCATTTCAGCTGCCACCTCTGCTAAAGGTCCACTGAGCTGTGACCTCAATTCTACCATGTACTGGTCTTCGGGAATGCTGTACCCAAGACAGGCTCTTTCAAAATTTTCTAAGAAGGCCTCGGTGTCATCACCTGCCTTGTAGGTGGGAAATTTCCTGGGCTGTGGAGCAATATTTGGCGCCGGGTTGTTAGGGTTGGCTGGCACAGGCAGCCCAGCTTTTGCCAATTCCAGTTCATGTTTTCTCTGTTTTTCCTTCTCTTCATTCTCTTTTTGTTGTTTTTCCATTTCTTTTTGGTGCTTTTCCATTTCTCGGCGGTGGGCCACCTCTTCTTCTTCTAGTTTTCTTCGGTGGGCGAACTCTTCTTCTTCTAGTTTTCTTTTGTGTGCTGCCTGTTTGATTTGTTCTTCTCTTTCTTTCATCTCCATCTGTCGCCTGTGTTCAGCTTCTTTGATTTGTTCTTCGGCCGCAATTTTTGCCTTAGAAGTCATGATTCCTGTTTTTTGGTGTTGGGGTGCCCTCCGGTGTTTATCTTCTGAACTGCAGGTTCTGTTGCCTCCTGAAGTCTGCCTAGCAACAGTGCTTTTTTCCTTTTCTCTCTCTAGCTAATGTTCAATGAAAGGAAACCTGAAAAACCACTTTATTTGCATTCATATAGTGCTGGTATGACTCTCAATGGGAGTGCTATTGTGTGACAAAAGACTGTTAATAGTCCTTAACGACTCCTGCTTAACATGCAAGCCACAAACTGCCAGAGAGAGCAGAAAAAAAAATTTCTCTCTGGTTCCCTTTTAAAACCAACTGCTTCTCTCTGCTAAAAAGCCCTTAGCAGAGAAAAGAAAAATACAATATTTCTACTGGCTTCTGGATTCTGTCTATCTCCCACCGCTGCTACTCATGTAATAACCTTAGTCCCAGATTTGGACCTTAGCGTCCAAAATATGGGGGTTAGCATGAAAACCTCCAAGCTTAGTTACCAGCTTGGACCTGGTACTTGCTGCCACCACCCAAAAAATTAGAGTGTTTTGGGGCACTCTGGTCCCCCTGAAAAACCTTTCCTGGGGACCCCAAGACCCAAATCCCTTGAGTCTCACAACAAAGGGAAATAATCCTTTTTCCCTTCCCCCCTCCAGGTGCTCCTGGAGAGATACACAGACACAAGCTCTGTGAATCCAAACAGAGTGAATCTCCCTCTCTGTTCCCAATCCTGGAAACAAAAGTACTTTCCTCTTCACCCAGAGGGAATGCAAAATCAGGCTAGCCACTTCAACACACACAGATCTCCCCTGATTTCTTCCTCCCACCAATTCCCTGGTGAGTACAGACTCAATTTCCCTGAAGTAAAGAAAAACTCCAACAGGTCTTAAAAGAAAGCTTTATATAAAAAGAAAGAAAAATAAGTACAAATGTTCTCTCTGTATTAAGATGATACAACACAGGGCCAATTGCTTAAAAGAATATTGAATAAACAGCCTTATTCCAAAAGAATACAAATTAAAGCACTCCAGCACTTATATTCATGCAAATACCAAAGAAAAGAAACCATAGAACTTACTATCTGATCTCTTTGTCCTTACACTTAGAAACAGAAGACTAGAAAGTAGAACTACTTCTCCAAAGCTCAGAGCAAGCAGGCAGGCAGACAAAAACTGAAACACTCAATTCCCTCCACCCAAAGTTGAAAAAATCCGGTTTCCTGATTGGTCCTCTGGTCAGGTGCTTCAGGTGAAAGAGACATTAACCCTTAGCTATCTGTTTATGACAAGGTTAGTGGAGAATGAATCCACATAGGGAATATCTGAAACATTTTACTTCAAACATTCTATGTTCCCTTTTGTTGCTAGTAACAAAAACAGGACCCTGAGCCTGGCACCCCCAAAGCCTGGCACCCCAGGTGGTTGCCTGGGTCATCTACCCCTAAATCTTGTCCTGGTTAGAGCACTGTCCTGAGAGGGGAGAGACCCCCAATTAAACCCTTTCTCTCCCTCAGGCACAGGGGTGAATTGAACCTCCTCTCCGGTGAGTGCTCTAACACTGTGCTAAAAGTTATACAGTTGGCACCCTCTCCTCCTCCAGCCATTTTGTGTGGAATGAGGCAGGCACCTAACTCACTCTCAGAAAAGCCAACTTTGATGCCTCAGCCATATGACTCCAGGAGAGGGGCTCCTGGCTGTGACTTGCTTGTAGAGATGGGGACCTACCTACAGTCTGGACTTAAGCGCCTATCTCTATGTGAGAGCCAGTGCTTAGGACACTTCCCTCTCATCGCCATCTCCCATTAGGCTTAGGCAACTCCCCACCTTGCACACTGGCTTTTGTGGATCACATTCTAAGGCGCCTCTCTCTCCCCCGTTATTGTATAGGGAGATGAGGCACCTACCTTAGGCATTGTGAATCACAGTGTTGTTTCTGGGATTTTTCTAGGCACCTGAAACTTAGGTGTTGCAATGCTCAGAATCACAACACCAAAGTCTCTTTGTGAATCTGGGCATAATGATTTCAGACTCCAAAACCCCACTTTTTAACACCCAGTGTTTGATAGGATGTTACTTTATTATAGATGGACTCTTCTTCCCACAAGATCTGAATTTCAGGTAGGCCCTAATTTCATAGTAATCTGGAGCAAACTCCCTGATTTGACCAGTCTCAAACTCTGGGATCTTCACAATCCAGATCCAAATGCTGTGTTTTGGGCTTGTCTCCATTATTCAATACGATTATCACCCTTGATATTTATGAAGTACCCATCTTAGCTGTAGCAAAGAGCCCAGTCCAACAGCATTTCAAATCAGTGGAAGATTTTCATTTGACTTCAGTGGGAGTTGGACTGAGCTGTGATTATTAATGTGAGAAACTGGGTTCCTAGCAGTTTAGGGGACCCTAAACCAACATCCTTTCACCCCTTCATTAATCTGATGCTATTATGTTTGTATCAGCCTTGTTTATCCCATGTGTACTTAGTGCCATCTTGTTATGAATATGAAATATGCAAATCTGGGGGGTACACTTTAATAGTGGGTCCATCTGCTAGGATATTTTATTATAGAGATGTGTGAATGCAGTTGCCATGCAATACGCTTTTACACACAGTGACCACGAGTTACAAAAACAAGGGAAAACATCTCATGCTTCTTCCCTTATTTGTATTTCACATTCATTGTTTTTTGCAGATTATTTTAATTTTAGTTTATAAATTTTCACAAAAATGTAATTTGAGTGAAAAAGCCCAATACAGTCAGCACTGGCTCAGTGTGTGTGTATCTATATATAGACACACACACATACCCCTCTCCTAAATAGACAAAGCAGCTGTTACTTTTCCGTTGAGTATGACATGAGGCTGAATGATTAATTACAGGTATAAAATTATGAGCCAGATTCTGCAACCATTATTTACACAAGTAGCCCCAATGATTTGTAAGGATTGCACAATCAGTTGCTACGGTCCTTCCTTTCTCATTTGCAACAGTTAACTCCATCTGGTTTTCTTCTTCCATCTGAAGTTTGTAGAGAGAAGTTACAGTTGTTTCTGAAATCTACCAGACAAGTTAAATATGTTACACCATTGAAAAATCTTAACCAGTAACACAAATAAATTGAACTAGCCAATCCTGTAGATTTCCCTTTACAGCTGACCTAGTGAAGACGGGAAAAACATAAGACTAATTCTTTCCCAAAATATATTCTCTGTTAAATCATATATAGATATAGATATTTTACAGAGTACTCTAAGTAGAAATATTTTACATATAAACATAAAATAATATTTTGGCCATATAATACTTGATGACTTGGGTCTGATATAGTCCTGACCTTGTTATGAATTAAGCATTATACATTCTTTCTCTCTAGATATGTGTGTACACATACACACACACACGCACACCTCTTCTTTGAGTACAAAACTCAACTCAAGTTTAAGGATGGATTCCTGGCTCTTAATGCATTGTTATGTGCTGCTATTTCTCCTCTTTTGTGCTACCCAATTCTCTGAATTTATTTCCAGGATGAAAAGTTCACATTCATTTTATTCTTATGGAATTGTTATCCCCCTTACTTTTGCCTTTTCCTGTGTGTATATATGTGTGCATGCATGTGTGTATCCAAGTGCAGTTCCATATCAATAGTTAAGGAAAAAAATTGCTTTAATTACATAAAGGTTAAGATTTAATAACACAACTTGCAGGTTAAATCTAGACATCCTAGACAGCAGGGTAGTGAACTGGGTATGGCACAGAAACTGGGGTCATGGTGTTCTCCTGGTGATGGTTAAAATTGAGGTATCTATGCTGATATTTTCAGATTTATTGGTTGCCTTTGATACCATAGTCCATGAGGTATTGTTTATATGCCTGCAGACATTGCAGGGAATGAATGGCTCTGCTCAATGGCTTAATTCCTAACCCTCAAAGAGATCCCAAAAGCGTGCATTGGCAATTGCTCCTTAACCCAAGGATGCTCACAACATGTGGACCTCCACAGGATTCCATCTTATCCTTCCTCTTGTTTAGCAGATATATATGAGGCAGTCAGGAGGACTAGTGAGAAGGCATGGGCTACCATGTCTTCAGTTTGCAGATATGCAGATTACACACAGCTTTGTGACTCTCTCTTCCAACTTAGATGGTCCAGATAAAACAGAGGTGATGATAGGCTGGGAAAATCAATGGGAATATACACTGAAGAGTATGTTGGCCACCTCTTACTGAGGAGGTTCGTCCACAATGTATTACTCATGTTTGCAATGGGGAAATCTGCATAGACTCGCAGTTATTATTGGATGATCAATTTTTACTGGTATCTGCTAGGATGGAGTCTTTTTCATTTTTGTCTGGCCAAGAGATTGTGACCTTTATTTCCTATATGGATGTTACTGCCATGATTGGTGATAGAATTGGTCATAATATTGACTGGATTGTTCAACCAGGAATTATTTAGAGAGAAAGTAGAGTGTTGGAATTGGATATCTATGTATTTATTAAGCTCCAATGATGCGAGTACAATATTTGCATAACTGGGTCAATTATTTAGCAATCAGCATGTGCATGTGCTGTGTCTGTGCAGCTGAACAGATCACCTGCTCAGTAAAAAATAAATATGTTTATTCCAGTGTAAAGGAGAGAGGAAAAAAGTACAACTCAACCTTCTAGAGCTAGCTGATCATGCATTTTCCATATCAGATTGTCAGCATTTATTCAATTACTTCACTCATTACAAGCGTGTTCTTCAACCACAAACCTAAAAACCCTTGCTGTTGCTGTCAACTCCATTAGAGGTGATGTGCACCTGGCTGCATACACTGTGGGTTAAAAAGAATCCATGGAAAGCTTCTAGTTCAAGATTAAGATTGCCATCTCTTGCTTTCCAGGGCTGACAGCAGCTAGAAGAACTGCAAACGGAAATGCACGCAGCCCTGAGGTATGGGAGGAAGTGTCTCACATCACTCAGCAGTGAGCCCTATGGCGGGTAGAGGAGCAGTACTGATGGGTTCCAGAGGGAATACCTCTTCCAGTTCTTAGCCAGAAGGATGGTTGACGCTAGGCCTCAGCGGGGAGACGGTAGGTGGCGAAGTGTTTTAAAATGTGAATGATGATGGTAGGGGAGGAGAGAGTAGGAGAGTAGAGGAATCTTCAGGGCTCCATCAAGGATGCACAGAAGCCCCTGGAGCAAAAAAAAATATACTCTCAAACAAATGCCTCCATTTAAATAATAAGCTGACAGGCAAATTCCCTTTCTGATGGGTTGTTAATTATAGATTCCTTCTCTAAAAGCCCCTCCTGCTTTACCCTTATCTCTTCCCCCAGAGCTGCAGCTCAGGGATTCACTCTCTTCCTAAAAATCAAGTAAATCTTAAACACTTCCTGAGCCACGCCGCTTGACTATATAGTGATTTGATAAATGAAACAAAAGACAAGGGGCTGAGAGTGACTTATTTTCCCTGTGTCAAGGTGAAGCACTTCTCATCACCTGGCTGAACTTTTCTGGAGTTAATGTGCTTTAGTAATGTTTAATTGATCAAAGTTTTTCAGAAAAGATGTTGGAGAAAACATTTTTTTTTAACTTGTGATGCTTCTTTCCCTTAAAGAGGCAATGACCTGTCATGGTTAAGCAATTTGGCTTGCACAAGCATTTTGAGAAGCATTATCACCCTCACAGAACAGCAGCTTCATGTTTCCCTGCACAACAACCTTTCATAGCCTAAAATGCTTTGCATCCCAGTTTCCTTGATCTGTCTAAGTGCTTGCATGCTGAAAATCCCACCCCCCTCCCTCCAGCTGTCCCTCTGGCAGGAAATAGACAGCATCTTCCCTCTAGAGAGCACAGTCATTGCTCCTTTGGTTATTTAATCAGTGAGGGTAACATTCACTAAGGGCCCATGTAAAGCTCTCTGAGCTGCAGAAACACCAGATCCACACTTACATAAGTCCAGTGGCTCAGAATACTCCTGCTAACAGGTGTGGCTGGGTGGTAACTGTTATTCCAGCCCACAGGTTGAAACAGCATCTGCTAACGTGCAGCACTGCAGTCTCCACATTTGGGAGATGGGGTAGATTTCTCCACGTGCCAAAGCCACTCAAAGCTCAGTTCCTCAGGCGCTGTGCAGGATTTCAGAGTTTCACCCTGAGTGCAAAATACCATGCCTTGCAGTGTTTTAAAATACACTAGTTTTATTTTCATATGAAGGGCAAATAGCTGGGAAATGTTCCCTTACCCAGTCTTAACAATTTAGGATTTCTTTTCATATTCAGCGAGGAAGGTACAATGGGTGGGGTAGTGAGCAGGCCCTAATCCTGCGTGAACAAAGTCAACAGGAGTTTTGCAATTGACTTTAAGGGACATAGGTTCAGACCCAAAGTGCACTGATTTTCACTTCACTTCAGGACATCTCACTTCGGTCCCAAGTGAAAATGACTTTAGTGGTTTCTTCCTACATTCCATTTATGCTCCCCACAAAACTACCCTGCAGCCTGGAATAATAGGCAGTCTCTACTATGGAGAGGGCCAGGACTAGAATAGCAAGGGTGTTGCAGGTTGTGATTGAGGTATGTTAGCTAACCTGTGTTTGAAACCCACCACATTGGTGTCTTGCACTATCCTTGGCTCAGGTCACTGTCATTAGCCTCACACTTTTGTGAGTGTTAAATTCACCCAATAAGCCGTAAAAGAAATATATATTTCTGTAAAATGGGTTTTTAACAATACTTACCCATACACGCATCCGACAAAGTGGGTATTCACCCATGAAAGCTCATGCTCCAATACATCTGTTAGTCTATAAGGTGCCACAGGACTCTTTACCACCTTTATAAAGCGCTTTGAGACCCTTGGCTGCAATGTGCTAGATAAGAGCTATAAATACAGAGTGTTACTTATAGGCTATATAGGTCTTTGTATCTTCAAAGGAAACATCCTTTTTCAGTACAATTATTAATATATCATTAATCTTGGATAGCTCTTGGGGCTAAATTCATCTCTGGTGTTAGCAAGTGTAGCCCCATTGAATTCAGGGAGATTGATTCTGCTTACACCAGCACAGAATGTAGCCTCACCATGCTTGGCTTAACCACGAGATCTTGTGTGACCTACAAAATAAAAAGGCGTCATATAAAAAATGGAAACTAGGTCAGATCACAAAGGACGAATATAGGCAAATAACACAGGAATGCAGAGGCAAGATTAGAAAGGCAAAGGCACAAAATGAGCTCAAACTAGCTATGGGAATAAAGGGAAACAAGAAGACTTTTTATCAATACATTAGAAGCAAGAGGAAGACCAAGGACAGGGTAGGCCCACTGCTCAGTGAGGAGGGGGAAACAGTAACGGGAGACTTGGAAATGGCAGAGATGCTTAATGACTTCTTTGTTTCGGTCTTCACTGAGAAGTCTGAAGGAATGTCTAATATAGTTAATGCTTACGGGAAGAGGGTAGGATTAGAAGATAAAATAAAAAAAGAGCAAGTAAAAAAATCACTTAGAAAAGTTAGATGCCTGCAAGTCACCAGGGCCTGATGAAATGCAACCTAGAATACTCAAGGAGTTAATAGAGGAGGTATCTGAGCCTCTAGCTATTATCTTTGGGAAATCATGGGAGACGGGGAAGATTCCAGAAGACTGGAAGGGGGCAAATATAGTGCCCGTCTATAAAAAGGGAAATAAAAACAACCCAGGAAACTACAGACCAGTTAGTTTAACTTCTGTGCCAGGGAAGATAATGGAGCAGGTAATTAAAGAAATCATCTGCAAACACTGGAAGGTGGTAAGGTGATAGGGAATAGCCAGCATGGATTTGTAAAGAACAAATCGTGTCAAACTAATCTGATAACATTCTTTGATAGGATAACGAGCCTTGTGGATAAGGGAGAAGCGGTGGATGTGATATACCTAGACTTTAGTAAGGCATTTGATATGGACTCGCATGATATTCTTATAGATAAACTAGGAAAGTACAATTTAGATGGGGCTACTATAAGGTGGATGCATAACTGGCTGGATAACCGTACTCAGAGAGTAGTTATTAATGGCTCCCAATCCTGCTGGAAAGGTATAACAAGTGGGGTTCCGCAGGGGTCTGTTTTGGGACCAGCTCTGTTCAATATCTTCATCAACGATTTAGATGTTGGCATAGAAAGTACGCTTATTAAGTTTGCGGACGATACCAAACTGGGAGGGATTGCAACTGCTTTGGAGGACAGGGTCAAAATTAAAAATGATCTGGACAAATTGGAGAAATGGTCTGAGGTAAACAGGATGAAGTTCAATAAAGATAAATGCAAAGTGCTCCACTTAGGAAGGAACAATCAGTTTCACACATACAGAATGGGAAGAGACTGTCTAGGAAGGAGTATGGCAGAAAGAGATCTAGGGGTCATAGTAGACTACAAGCTTAATATGAGTCAACAGTGTGATACTGTTGCAAAAAAAGCAAACGTGATTCTGGGATGCATTAACAGGTGTGTTATAAACAAGACACGAGAAGTCATTCTTCCGCTTTACTCCGTGCTGGTTAGGCCTCAACTGGAGTATTGTGTCCAGTTCTGGGGACCGCATTTCAAGAAAGATGTGGAAAAATTGGAGAGGGTCCAGAGAAGAGCAACAAGAATGATTAAAGGTCTTGAGAACATGACCTATGAAGGAAGGCTGAAGGAATTGGGTTTGTTTAGTTTGGAAAAGAGAAGACAGAGAGGGGACATGATAGCAGTTTTCAGGTATCTAAAAGGGTGTCATCAGGAGGGGGGAGAAAACTTGTTCACCTTAGCCTCCAATGATAGAACAAGAAGCAATGGACTTAAACTGCAGCAAGGGAGATTCAGGTTGGACATTAGGAAAAAGTTCCTAACTGTCAGGGTAGTTAAACACTGGAATAGATTGCCTAGGGAGGTTGTGGAATCTCCATCTCTGGAGATATTTAAGAGTAGGTTAGATAAATATCTATTAGGGATGGTCTAGACAGTATTTGGTCCTGCCATGAGGGCAGGGGACTGGACTCGATGACCTCTCGAGGTCCCTTCCAGTCCTAGAGTCTATGAGTCTATGCACAATGTTTAACTTTTTTGTACTTTGAATTATTCTCTATTACTTTAGGTCATTGGGTGTAGAATTGGGTAAACACCTTACCTCTACATTTTTTCACCCTCTTCAACATGTCAAAACCACATTCAACCTTTTGAACTTGCAGAGCCAAATGCAGCTGTGGTGTAAATAGGTGCAACTCTGCTGAAGTCAGTGGCGTTGCATCTGTTTACACTTTGGCCCCCTCAACTTTGTGGACTAATCTTTTCTGGAGCAAAAACTGAATTAAATATTAAGGTCCTTATTCTTCAGCCTTACTCAGCCTGTAGTAATTAAATATCAAAGTAGTCCCATTGATTTTCAGTTGAGGACTACTTGTGTAGTAAAGTACTACTCAGTCTGAGTAAGCACATGGCATAATTGGACCTTAAAGGAAAATTGCACCTATTTTGTTCAGCACTGAAATTTCATAAGGCGGGAAATGTTCTCAGCATTAATAATCACCAACAATATATTTTTAAAAATAATGCAAGTTTAAAAAAATGAAATATTGTTAATTCACCATTTTTTCTTGTGGGTTGTATAACTAGAATCGCAGCCAGTTATATATTGGCTAATCATTTCTTGCTTTGGGTTTCTCTTTTGGTTAGTTTCACAAATAATTTATCTTTTCATCAAAACAAAGATCAGAAATACCAAACTGTAATTAAAACCTTAACATTCAATTATTTCTGATTATTCCTGAAGTAGAGACATTGTTGTTCCATTCTTGAATTTATTATTGGATTGTTATGTTTCCTTGGACAAGTCACTTCCCTGTGCCTCATTTTGTCATCTGTAACATGAGTATAGCAATACTTAGCTGCCTCTGTGGGGAGTTGTGATGCTAGTTAATGCTTGTAAAGTGCTTTAAGTTAGCACATTTTACTTGTGTGTATTTAAATATTATGTCAAGTTTTGGAACTTTGCAGGGCTGACCATATGACTGAAGTTGTCGTTAAATGCAAAGCAGTTTAGTAGTGTGACTTCTCCTGTAAGTGTTTTAGTTTTCAGTTGAAACCCAATGATGCATACATAACATTTAACTCTGATGTCAATAAATAGCACACTACCTTGCCATAGCTATTAGAGAGAATGAAAATAAAATACCAACTCATTTTTATCCTGTGACTATACCATAAAATTTAATAAAGCAGTAATAGGTAAGACATGGGGAATTTCCAGGGGATTAATGACCATGGGGAGGAGCTGACGGTACACAGTGAAGCCTAGGGACATTAGCCAATCATGAATCCCCAGGCAATGCCCTATATCTAAGTAATATTGCTATTATGAAATAAACATTACAATGAAAATGGTATATGGAGAGTAGTAATCTGCTCACTGGCCAGCAAGTTGGATGGGTGAAAGTGGATCCAGATTTCTCCCACCCCAACCCCTCTAAATGGTGTCCAGACCCAAAGTCAAGAGGGTCTTGCAAGTGAACTCCTCTTTATATCCTGTGCTGGCACATAGTTTGGACCACAACTTGGCCTTGAGCCATTGTTTTTATATTTCCCCTTTCCCTGGGGTAATTCTAAATTACATCCACCCAGCTTCAGGACAGAGGGATCCCTCTGCATGTATTTATGGAATTCCTAGATGGAGAAAGCCATATTAAGGTTTCAGAGTTTTGGACCAAAGCAAATGCTATGACCTAATACAGTTAGCAAATGATAATGCAAACCACAGAAACATATAAGGGATGGATAATGCATTTTCTGGCTGGGAAGTTACTGAAGGTTTGTTCAGAAGGAAGGAACAGACATATTTATTTTGGTGGGGTAGGTTCTCTGGATTTTTTCTATAAATCCATCATCTCTGTTTATGTATACACCAAGAATGTGCCACTCTCTTTGGACCCTTCTCTGCCTCTTTATGTTTAGGAATGATCCTACCTTTCAGTACCCATCTATGTTGAGGCCCTACATTAGAATGATGGGACCTGATGCAGAGAGGGGTTTAGCACCTTCACCTGTCCTTCAGTTAACCACCAGTCCATAGCTGTAGTCTGTATATTCTTCTCCTCGGCCTCTTGGTCCCAGGAGAGTTGCTCTCAACACCTACAGACCTTGCTTCCTGGTGCTGGGAAAGTGTTATCAGGCATTAAAGATTTCCATCGTAATCCCCAGTCTCATGTAAGGAAAACTGTTTTGGTTAAATCCAAAAGCACATCCCACCATTACCAAGGCATTTCTTTATCATCTGCTTAACAGGCTCAGGAGCTCCTGCTTGATTCCTCCCCCTTAATTCCAACCCCCCCCCCGCTACCCTAAACACCCACCCACACCCCATAGCCTTATTTGTACTATCGCTTCAGAGTAAAGGAGAAGCATGATCCCAAGATTTCTGGGCGCACAGCTCACGGCACACACGCTGAATCACAAAGGGCTGGCCACCTGCGTCCTCTAGAACCAGCTAATATCTTTAAAACAAAAACAGAGCAACAAAACAAACAAACAAAAAAAGCCAACTCCCCACCCAACTTGTGAAGAGAGGCACACCCAGTTCTCCAGACCTTTTGTTATCTCATCAGAGGCAGTGAAATTTACTCAGAAAGGAGAACTGCACATATTCCTGCAATAGCATTATACAAAGCTAACCATGCGCATTATTCGGTTGATTTAGATATGCACATTAATCACATGGGGGGGGGGGTGTCCCTTGGGGCTGGGCAGATGCTTTGTCTGCATGCTGCCAGAGTCCAAGAGTGTGGTGCTGAAAGCTGAGGACGCTTTGCAGACCTGCCCAAGACATCCTCTGCCTGCTGCTGCCTTTCCTTCCTTGGCTCCGCTCCCCCCGCCCCTGCAGTGCCTTCCCTGCACCTTTAAGACGCACATGGCTCGCCGGTGGGATGCTGTGGTAAAGCTCCACAGAGGAAGTTACGCAGCCTGGATCAGGCACTGAGATAAAAGCAACGACTGTGATTGAAAGTGATGGCAAAAGGATTTGAGCCTCGGTATTAACTTGCGAGAGAGGAGGAGGGAGATTTCATAAAGCTCCCGGCCATCTGCCCTTGAGCTCCGGGCGGGGACTGGGCTGGTCCTGCCTGCGAAGAGGGGGACCCAGCCAGGCGCGCGGATGAGCCTTTCGATTTGTGTTTCTGTTTTTGGAGCGGTGGGGGGCGGGGAACGGGCGGGGATGTTGGCGGTCAGAAAAAGTTAAACTTCTTCTATCCTGCTCCGGGCCCCCCCTGGAGACGGGGGGCAGGGGGCTGAAATTCCTACACCTCCCCCCCAGCCGCCCGCTCTGCCGAGCCCAGGGACGCTGCCCGGGCAGGTTGGTCCTAGCCGAGGGGTGGGGGAGCAGCCTTCCCCGTCCAGCCGGGAGGAGAGGACGCGTGTGCATCTGCCGCCTGGCACGGAGCTCCGGCGGAACCTCCCTTGCCGCACCGGCTCCAGGAGCGCCGAGCCCCGGTAAGGAATCCCGGGGCTGGGGGGGATGGATTCGGAGGTGTAGAGGGGCCCCTGGTATCGCTGAGCAGGGAGCTGCCACCCTCCGCTCCGTGGGTTTGTGCAAAGCCGGCAGGCTGGTGGGAAGCCTGCCTCGGAGGCTGGCCAAAGCTTCCACCTCCCCGGGCATGAGCCGAGGCAAAAGTTAGTTAGCAAGAGGGGACCACTGGCAGAGGTGCCCTGCCCGCTTCTTTAATTTTGTTTTAATTGTAATAGGGATGGGAAGGACTTTTTGGAGAGGATGACTTGTTACCAACCCATCGCTCCCACGGCGGCTTTTCCCGGGTGTTTGGGCAAGAGATTAACAGTCCAGCAGTTTTTAAAGGTGTGAAGTTATAGTGTGGCTCACTTCAGTATATTCTATCAAACTTCTCCGTCCGCCTTGCCCATCCCCTCCCCTCCCCAGCTCTGCCTTGACTGGCTGCTTTGCATGCTCACATTTAATATGTATAAAATAGAGCTCTGATTTGTTTGGAAAATACACAAAGTAGCAGGAAACAAACAAAACCTCTCCTAGATTTCCCCTGCAGTTCGCTTCCTGGCTTTTATGAAGAAAGTGCACCTATGCAATAATTTGTTTGCCTGCCTATGTTTAGGCAGCTGTTAAATGGTTTACTCTGCTCTGCTTATTGTAAAGAGATGATGCATTGATTTTTGCGATTAGGGGAGGCTTTGCAAAACTATAAGGACACATAAAGCTCAAGTGCAATATTATCTGGACAAATATTTTTAAAAGCCTCACATTATTATTGATTGCACCCAACTTTCTGCAGGAAAACTTTTATGAAATTAACCAGTATTTTGGAATTTTCAGTGCCTGCAGTTTTCCCTATCTGACAGAGATGTAAGGTAGAGACTAACAGCAAAGTCCCCTGGTAACAAGCGCTAATTTCCAAACAAATTGTTTGGAGCTATTTTCCTCCACCTTCTTTCTCTAAAGTTAGTTGTACAGTCCTTGCAAAGTACACTCTTGATTATTTCTCAAGCTTTCATCCTTCTTGTGCCAAGGAAGTGGTGTTTTCTCCACTTAAACTTTTTTTTTTTTTAGAGTTTCAGAATAAGTGATGCAAAGCTAGAGATCATCATATTACATTGACATCTAATTTCCTATTTTGCCTGCTTTCTGACATTAGTCCTTGAATGATCTCAAAGTCCTTATGTAAAAGAAACTTTACAAGGGGTAAGAAAGAAAAAAAAGCAGCATCAATTTATGTGGAACCACAAATGCATTAAGGATAGCAGCTAAATGTGAGTGAGATTTGCAAGTCTTTCTGTTGGGAATATGATTCCTCTCTGAGCTTTGCAACATCATGTGCCTGCCATATTACGTGCTGAGTGTATATTTTCTAACTTTGCTTTTTAGAATGAATTAAAAGGGTGGTATTATTATCCCAAAAAAGAGAGAGAGGGGATTAAAAAAATCTCCTTGCGCATAGTGTGTGTCAGTCATTTTTTGATTTTTATAGTTCCAGGTGACACTTCTGGAAAGAACGTTGAGAAATCCATCAAGTTTACTTTCTGTACTTAATTCCAGAGCAGTGTTTTGTGACTCAAAGTGTTGTCTCCTTATTTCGCTAAAGGGTTGATCCAATAAAAAAGAGAGAGCTAAGTCCAGATACCCAGATAAAATCTAATTTTGTGTTTTTAATACTTTGGCTATCAGTCCCTTGTGACTGCTGAGTACTCTTGAAGGAAAATAAAGAGCATTGATTCTATTTGTTCTCATGAACTACAGTTTCTTAATAATATCAGGTGAAGATTTATTTTCCAAGGACAAAACAAAACCGATCAGGGTGAAACCTGTAGTTTCAAAAGATTTTTTTCCATATTAGCTTTATGTCATATTATTTCAGAGCAACATTGTGAATTATTTCTGCAAAACATCTGTAATGTTAAAACATTGACACAACAACTATAACAAGGAGACAATGTGCTTGTTTGACTAATTGTAAATAAATTCTCAGGCAGATTTTTATTTCCTTGGGAATATGTGAAATATTTAGCAAATATAACAACAAAACAACTAATAGATATTATAGATTCTTTCCTTCTTAAGCTTCTTCCTCTGTCAATCATTCAAGTGCACAATATGTTATTTTTAAGGTTATGAAAATAATTTCTTAAAGATAACAGCATGAAGTGCCCGTTGACAGAAAATTACCTTACTTAGTTTGTGTGTTGTACTGAAATCTCTACTTCTCTGTGATGTTGTTTAACAGATGGCGGTGACCACTTTGATGTAATGATTAGGCACAGACTTTTACAATCAAGAAGACAGCTCTGATGTCAGCAGGGCTTATAGACACTTCTGTGTCACACCATTTTATTATTTTTACTAAATTTACTCAATGTAAAAATAGCACACTATTTTTTTTTGGGAGTTTATTCAAGGCCAATGAAGCTATAACGTGCTCTCCTTTGAACAGCTAGAGATGAATCATGAAAGATGGGTTTTCTTTTCTGCATTCATTCATCTCAATCAGAAATCCTTCAGTTTAAGAAAGGGGGCAGGGAGGGAGATGTTAACATAGATGTATGAATCCCCCTAAAATGGATCTGTAACCTAGAGTTTCACATAGTAACCAAGGTTCATAATAAAGCAAATACTGAACACGCTATGCAGGCAAAGTCATCTTTAAATTCTGGAGAGGGAAGGGGAGTTGTAGATTCAGGTGGAAAGAGAATTAGTAATGGCTTAAGTTTTTGTTCTGAAAACACAGTTCACACCTCTTATTATAGAACTATCTTGGGATTAATGCTGAGAGAAGTTTGCCTTATTTTGTTTTGTGATTACTTGCGATTTTTATACTCTAGTGGCAAGAGAGGAAAAGATTACACATTCTTTTGTTTAATCTGAAATGAATACTGGGAGAGGTCATTGATCTTTGTGTATTAGGAAAACCTTAAATGTTATTAGTACTTTAAATTGTTTTCATTAAATGTTATTGTGCAAATAAATCCTGTCTGTGGATGCTGGACTGTGTATCTGTCTGCCTAGCTACCTTATCAATTGTCTGTCTATCCCTCTTGTCTGTCTACCTATTCATGCTCCATTCTCAATCTGCTAATGACCTATCATTTCTTCTTCATATAATTTTGAGATCCATTAGTGCTATTGTTTTTTAGATACTGTTAAAAATCAGATACCCTTAGAGGAGGTAGCTACTGGTGCAAACCTTCTACACAATAGAACACCCATAAGATTTTAATATTTTTTTTATTAAAGTTGTATATCTCACAAGCTTTTTTAAATCTCATGACTCCTAGAAAGCTCAGCCTAATTTTTGTATATTTCATAGGAGTTGTGTTCTTGCAAACCTGGTTTCACCTTCTCCCCCTTTCTTCCAGCTAATCTGTCTTTTGATTTGTTGCAGGTGGCGCTTGCTAATGAGCTCTCCTTTTCCCCTTATAATGAACAAGAAACAAGACCTCAGGTAGTTGGATGGTTTGTAGCTGAAGCTTTGGAAACTTGGCATTATCAGACAGAAATTGTCCTATGTGCATGCCTTGTCACCAGTGCAAGAAGCAAAATAAAAAACAAACAAACAAGTCAATGGTCATATTTTCAATAAAGTGACCATAGGACAATCTGTTTAGATGGCTTGCAAAATTTACTACCCAAATTATGTTGTCAGAAAGGTTGCCCTTTAAAAGAAGTAAAGTTTTAGGTCCAAAGAATCTCCCATTTCAAGGTAACAGAGATGATAATGTCACTTAAATATTTTTTTAAATACAGTTTTTTTAAAATAATTATTTAAGGCACACCACAGTTTAAGGCACTTTAAAAAAAGCTATACATTGGTAGCAGATGAAAAGGTTAAAGAACTTGATCTAGCCTCATCACATAGCCTCTCCAATTTTTCTCCTATCAAATTTCATCACCGAATCAGAACTTGAGAGCTCTATTGATTGAGTAGAGTCACCTCTAGATATTTTCACACTGATGTAGAAGATCTTTTATGCAAAACAGACAAAACAAAAAAAACCCCATTAAGTTAAGGAAGACTTTTGACCGCTGATCAGCAGTTCTGGAAGGGCTGTCCATAATTCTCCAGATCAAGTGACTTGCAAACTTGGCTTCTGTACTAAGAGACTTTCCTTGTCTGAATGCAGCATACAGAGCTGGACCTTGTCATCTGGATCTCCTTAGGCTAGATAGTTTTTTAGATGAGAAGTTTCCATGCTGGTCCTGACAGTAACCCCTAGTCCAGTAGCTGCCTTTCTTGGGACTCTAGGCATTTCCTTTGCCCAGGGACCCTGTGCTTGGTCTCGGTTGCCATGCTGTACCTGGTTGCTTTTCTGTTGCACTGTCTCCCTCTGGCCATGGGACACTATGACATTTGCAAATCCTGGGTGACCACAGATGATGGCCCATCATGGGAGTTTTATGCCTGCCAGCCCAAGGCCATGCGAATGAAGGACTATGTGACAGTGAAAGTGGATCCACCAGGAATCACCTGTGGGAACCCTCCTGAGAGATTCTGTACTCATGTAAGTATTTGGTTTCCTTTGTTTTCCTAGTTGACGTGGTAGTTAATTATGCTTATTTTATCAGGGACAGAGCTCTGAGACAACGGGTAATAAGGATTCCCTGGATCAGAGTGCCACTGTGATTTGGTAGTTAGAACAAGGAACTTGAAATCAGCTTTTCTATTTAGAGTCGTATACTGTTCTCCTCATTGTACTTTCTGAACACCTTAGTTTTATTCCCAACTCTGCCACTGACTCATTGTGAAACCTTGGCGAAATCACTTTATCCTCTCTCGGATCTCAGTTTTCCCCATATGTGGCCTGAGAAGAATATTTATCACCGCACAGGCGTGGTAAGTGACTGTTTGCAAAATGATTTTGAGGCCTGTGAATGAAATATGCAATCAGTATTATACTACATGGCTGGCTCTCAATAGCATTCATCTTTCTTAGAAGCTCCTCTGTCATATCTTTTGCTGCAACATGTAAATACCAGCAGAACAGCCTAAGAGTGGGAGATAGTGCTGTCTCACAGAACAGAATAATGAAGACAGTCCTTAGATCAAAGGAAGAATCACTGAAGCTGAAGATCAGTTGTTTTGTTATCAGTTTGGGATGGATGATGTTTTTAAGTCACTGGGGCCAGATTTTCAAAGCTCCCACAATAGGGGCCAGATATTTGAAAGAGCTTGGCACCCAATGTGCATCCATCTTTTGAAAATGTCCACTTAATTAGTGCCTAATGGGAGCAGAGCACTTCTGAAAATCTGGATCCAAAGGCCTGCGTAGTTCACTGAACTCCTATGTCAATGGCACAGAATCCTAATCTCAGGAGCCATATTTTATCAATGATGAGTAGATGTTCTGTAAGTGTGTGCTAGGGTGCTGAATAGAGAGGAAGGGCTATTTTAGTCCATGTATGTAGGTGGCTTGCATGCAAGACTCCTGCATCTCAAACAGCTTCATAGGAGAAATCCCTGAAGCCTATCCCTTTTCTTTTCTCCATCTTCAACCTGAAGAGGCACCGTAGCCAGACACTCACACTTGTATTTAAAATCTTTAACCTGTTTTCCCTTAAATATTAATCATTGACTTTTATTGAGTGCACCACAAAGCTCGGCTGGACCATTTGATTTGTAATTCACAAGGATTACTTTGTTTAAAGAGTGCAGAAGCAAAACAAACAGCAAAGCAATACGGTTTAAATGTCCTTTCCTAACTATGCAACGTTAGAACCATGGTGAGTCAAAAAAAATAAAAATAAATCAAATCACATTTTTAAGGAAGACTTACAACAATCAAACTGTGTACTGAAGAGACTTCCATCCCAATGGCATTAAAAGGGGGAAATTTCTTCTTTACAGATTCTAAATCATCAGTTATTTGTGATGAGGCGGCAGTATTGTCTAGTGGCTAGAGCAACTGGCTGGGAGTTAGGATTCTCAGTGTCTATTCTCCACTCTACCACTGACTTAATTTAAGATTAGTTAAACCACTTGAACTCTGCCTCAGTTGCCCTATCTGTAAAATAGACAAAACAAGCAGCTCATTACTTCTCTTGAGAAAAATCAAGATTTATTGTCCCAAGAGAAAAATATTGACCTAAAGCTAACTGATGCCAAATCTTAAAGTTCACCAAAATACGAAGCCAACATTTGTATTGTTACATATGTTCAGAGTATTTTCATTAGAAACATCTAACAATGAAGTCCACTAATTCCAAATGTGTAACAGTTTTCCCTTTTAAACTAACATTCTTGTAGGACAGATGAAGTTATAGGTCCACAAGAAAATAGTTAACTATTGATAAGTCAGTCTAGAAGCATAGATTTCCATTTATCTGATTGGCAGCAAAAGGATTAAAAGGTGAACAACAGAATTCACTGAATTCATCAGGAAGCAGTTTCTTGCCAATGTACTCTGGTTAACACTGTGTCAGACCTTGGTGCTGTTGACCTGTCAGGAGGTAACTGTTAGAAATTTACCGACTTATTACATACATTTATTTAACCAATAATGAGCCAGCATCTATTACATGTAACAGTAATACTTCCTATCTTACATGGTTGTTGTGTCTTAAGTAACGTACCTGAACTGCTTGGAGAACCTTGAAAGAAAGGGATCTGGAAATGCAAATTATTATGGATTTGGTTGCACTTCCATTGCTAACTCCAGAATAAACATACCAGTCCTACTATAGATATTAACTGAGTTCTACAATAGGGATAATTTGACATTTTGTTAAAGTTTGAGCTTGTATTGCAACAAAATGCACCCAGGTGTATTCCCTGAAGAACAAACAAATTTGAAACAAAAGTATTTAATTGTAAGTCATTCTCTATATGGTGACAAATTATGCTCCCAAATCCACTTGTGCAACTGTTATTACAATTCATGGGAGTTAAGCATGCATAGCTGAAGGTGGAATTAGGGTCCCATGTGTCTCTGCTACAGTGCAGTTAAATACGTACCCAGGGGAACTGTGAACCTAGGAATTATGTAATAACTCCCCCATCATAGCCCAATGGTAAAATATTATATCATTAAGGTACAGCGTGACACTTGAAGCCTCTTCAGTTAATGTATCTGTTCATCCTGTGCAATTTGTTCCTTTTATTTTGATTTTTATAGCCTCTTTCTCAAACTCCTGGTGCTTAACATAATTCAAAATAGCAGAGATCCCATTTAGAAAAATTGTTAATGGATCATGTTAGTTAATTAGCCTTATAAAACCCCAGCTCAAGCTGCCATTCCCCCTTCCTGGGCCATTCTTACCAAACCCCTTGCCTCTCCCAATGCTGAATAAATTCTAAAGGCGTAAGGAGGTATATGATAATGCTGCATATAACGGTAGATAGAAATGTAATAATAAAACTTAAGCAGAGCAGACAGCCAGCCCAATATTCAGTGGGTAGAACAATGTGCTGCTACGAGAGAAACCTAGGAGAGAGTCTAACTCTTAGGACTTCTGCACCTTTGGCTGGAAGGCCACCATGGTAACTTTTCACAACCTCTGTCATGGAGAATGGTATATGCTCCCTTACCCTTGAGCAGCCCCTTATGGTCAGCAGAGAGCGAGCCAGTCTTCGAAGAGGTGGTTGTTTCAGTTACAGGGCACATGTGGTGACTTAGCACCTATTGACACAAAAAGAAGAAGACAATCTAAAGTGGGGGAATGAGGGATGTGAGCAAAGAATATGGGCCCTGTATAAAGGAGGTCATGAGCAAAATCTCAGGGCTTCCCATCAGTCATTGTGGCTTCTAATCCTTAGTCGCTGTATTCAAGAATTGCAGGTTTAGCAGCTCCCACAAACGTGTTAGATGCTGTATAGCAAAGCTAACTGTGGTGTGTGGATACATTCTCCACACACTTTTTTCCTCTCCTGTTGAGCTGATAGTAAAATATTCAATCATTTGCTCTCCTCTTTAGTTTTTAATTACCGATGCAGAACAGGTAGACACTCCTCAGAGCATGGCTTTCTAGCAGAGTAAATTTTATGATGTCTGTTTTGATCTCTCTTCTCTCAGGTGTCTTCTGTAATGGCAGGCTGCTATGCATATAGTTAAAATAATAATTTTATTACTAATTAAGCACTCAGTGCCAATGTGTGTTCAGGGCACCATACAGACAACTAAAATAAAAATAAAATTATGCACAGGATTCATAAATACATTAAAAACTTCAAAGTAGATAAAGAGGAAATGGTGATCTAAACCCTGGCATTATTAAAAATGGATGTAGGAAGAGAGTCCTCCACAGGAGCTCATGTTAAGGTACCTAACCTGCAAGATGTTGGATGCAGTCTGTGTGGTACCCTCAGCTCATACTGAAGACAAGGAGACACTCTGCAGCCTTCGGAATCAGGCTCTAAAACTGTAACAACTCTGAAAGATGAGTGTTTTCAGACGATATTTGAAAAGTGGCATGTGATAGGCTGAGGTGGATGTCTGGGGGATTGCAAAAACTGTACTGTCTCAGTTCTAAAGCAATTTCTATTCACATCTGGCTGCTTTTTCCACTCCACGGCGCATTCCTGCTGATTATTAAAGTCAGGGGTTTTGTTTTCACAGTTCTTGAACTTTCTGCTGTTTGTCGGTGCCCTTCTGGCAGGGTCACCTGAAAAAATTAATTGTAAATTTCATGATGGTTGGAAAGGGGTGGGGAGGGGAAGATGGAGGGATGAATAAATAAGAACCTGAATGAATCTAAAAGTGAGACCGGAAATTAATAAGAAATAGATCTCTTAACCAAGGATGCTTGGGGGTAGGGTGAAATTTCAGAGACCAGATGCAGTGTGCTGCCTACAACTGCTAAAACAAGATTGCAAATGAGGGAAAGTAAGAATTGCTGCTCTATAGTAAATCTTTCTATGAGTTTTTGTGGGTGCAGTAGCATGCTTCTGCGTTACCTGATACAAAGCTATTTTGTCATCAAGCTGTTGTATTGAGGGATGAGTGGCAGAATATGGCCTTGCTAATAAAACACTGTCTGGTATCCAGATATTTTGGACCAAATTCTCCTCTGTGATATACAGAGACAGCCCCTATTGAGTATGAACTGATGGAACTGAGAAGAGAATTTGACATTTGTACTTTTAGTCTTTTGTGGACCTGGAAAAATAATTATTTACGATTAACACAGTTGCGTAGGTTTACAGTGCAACTTACAGGCACCAAAAAGACACATTCTCTGCCCTAAACCCAGGCAAATGTTAGGGTTCCCAGCTAGTTATAACAAATGCATTCTGATCAGCCTGGGGAATGCTCAGCTACAGCCCTCAGGTAATAGAAAGGTGTGACAGCAAGGTAATGTCCAAAACTGTAATCCATGTAATTAGTTGTTGTTTAATGCTACAGAGAGCTGTCACTGTGTGCTATAATACCTCTGGGCTGCATGCAGCCCATCTTTCCATTGTGAATTAGCCTTTGTTTGCAGAGGTTTTGGGGGTGCCCATCCTCATTCACATGGTGCTCTTTGACACAGGGCTCTATAGCCCGTATTGATGGCTCGGGGTACTTTTTACACCATCAGCATTGTTTCATCTGTAAATATAGCTTGTTGATTTTTGACAGGAGTCTGTGGAAGGAAAGAACTCCACTTATTTGTTACACCTTCAGCTACACGTGACGTGTGTTGATTCCTGGCTAACTTCTCTGAAGGGCTCCTCGTGTTAGGTCTTTACACCATTGATTAATGTTATTTCTGAAAGTTTCCCTCTTTGTTTTAAAACCAGACCAAAATGAGGGTTGTTTAAAAAAATAGCTAGTGGTTAGAGCAACTGATGGTTTAACAATTCTTGTTAGCCTGAGCCACGACTAAAATGTTTGTGTCCCCCACCCCGCAACCTCACACAACATACTGGCAGGAAATAAACAAGTCAACCTCACTATCTGTTTTATATTACCTAGGATACTGGAGCTGAGTCCAGAAAACTGGTAAAACTTCAAGTGTGAAACTGCATGTGATGTGTTCGTGATCTCGGAGCATACATGAGCAATGCCAAATACACACATCCGCTTTCTTTTTATAAGTTCAAGCGTACCTTCTGCTGACTTTAAAATATCATTGGTTTGACTCAGGGACTGGGAGTCAGAGCTCCATGCAGTTCTATTTACAGCTCTTCTGCTGACTTGTTGTATGACCATGGGAAAGTCATTTCACTTCTTTATGCCAAAATTTATCAGCCCAGGCACAAAATCTAGCCTCTTACTCTAACATGAAGATGATGAAATTCTGAATGATATTTTACTTACCTGTCAAAAACCTAATGTAACTACTTGGCTGGGGGAGGGTTGGCAAATACCATTTTGTGAAGTTGTTTTTCCTCCCCGTTTGCAAGCTTGGGAGCACCATATTTACCAATGTTGTGGTGTTATGATGCTAAATTAAACATTTAAAATGGTTTGAGTTCCTCCGAGGAAAGTGGTGGGAGAAGAGCAAGCAACAAAGCATTGTTATTTTTTTAAATCAGGAGTGAAACGTTTTCTAATACACCAGTTCCATCCATTGATCAGTATTACTTCCAAGTCTGGGAGGAAGGGCTGGGTAGGACTCAGAGTTAGGTTCCTATTCCTAATCACCTTCATCAACATCACTGATGTCAGTGTGGCATTCTCTGCTACATTTGAAATTAAGGTTGATGACTCCTTGCCTGCTGCCAGACCCCAATATATATTAAAATTTTCCATCTCCAGCTGCAAAAGCAACCAAAGGTTATTCTTAGGTACCACGGAGTTTGAATGCTCTAATAATCTGAGGGGTCTACACCACAAAGTTAGGTTCGCTTGACTTCATCACTCGCTCAGGATTGTGAAAAATGTTATGCTCCTATGCGTAACAAATAATAAAGCCAACCTAAGCCTCAGCATAAACACTGCTAGGTTGAGGGAAGAATTCTTCCCTCAACCTAGCTACTGTCTCTTGGAGAGGTGGATTTACTACAGTGATGGAAGAACCCCTTTCGTTACTGTAGTAAGTGTGTACCCTACAGAGCTACAGCTGTGTTGCTGTAGTATTTCTAGTGTAGACATACTGTACAAAAAGAGCCTGAGGTCTACACAGCAGCTGAGAGTCATGATTCCCAGTGCAGGTAGACATACATGTGCTAGCTCTGCTTCAGCTAGTGCTTAGAAATAGCAATTTGGCCCCCGCTGCCTGGACAGCAGCTTGGGTTAACCACGCAAGTACAATCCCACCTAAACTGCTGGGTACAAACTTGGGCAGCTAGCTCAAGCCATCACTTACGCTACTGCAGTCACACTATTATTTTTTTAAACACACTAGCTCAAGCAGAACTAGTGCATGTCTGTCGATCTCCCAGCTGCTGTGTAGATGCACTCTAAGAGGGAGTGCATCTCCAGCCTTAAATTAGAAGTTACTGTGTAGACTGAGTTTCCCACACAAGCTTTAGCTAAATCAGTTCAATGATCTATTTAAATGCATGAAGCAGGATTCATCTTAATATAAGAATAATGTCCCACGATACAATCAGATCTTCTCACAATGTTGATGGAAAAACATGGTGATACAAAATTAGGCTGCCAAATGGATTTAATTGATATAGTGAGCTTTTGGCTAACCCCTCTGTGAAGGATAGGGGAGAGGGAATGAGCTATTTTTACCGCTGTGGAAAAGTCCTATAGAATTTAATAGCATTCTATGGAAATTACTCCAAAGTTGTATATAGGAGGCATTGTGGTCCAGTGGAAAGAACATGCTTAGTGCTTATATTCTTTCCCTAGGTAGGCTGCAGCAATGTGTGTTACTATTAGGCACTTCAGGTAAAATTCATGGAGTTCATATTAAGGGGAAAGTATTGGGGAGAACTTGGTAGATTTTGAAATGGAAAAGCAAGAGATTCTTTCTTTCGTTCTTTGTCAGTGGTATGGAGTTTCCTTTAAGTGGAACAAACACAGACCCAGGGAACAGGATAATGCACGGAACTAGAGAACTTTTTTCTGTTATTGGTATTATTATTTACAGATTGCTGTGTATGGCACTTTACAGATAATTAATACATGACAGGTTTCTGCTCTGAGGAATTTGCAATCTAAATTAGGAACTCTTCTGTTTTAATACCACCTCTGCAACTGGCTCACTTAGCCTGGTCTTGGTCAAGTTTCTTAGTCATTTTGAATCAGAAAACTGGAATTTTTCATAAGGAAAATATTGAAACAAAATGTTTGGACAATTTAGACATTTTTTTTGAAAATGTTTCAAGTCAAGAAATGCATTAATACCTGACCCTTTCCCGCAGAAAGGATAGGTTTCAACACATTGGCATTTTCTGAGGAAAAACGTTGCCAGAAAATTCCCAGCCAGATCTAATGGAGAACTACTGGTTTCCTCCATGCTGTCTCCTGTTTGAGCTGACAGATGCAATTGATTGTTTGAGAGAGCAGAAGCAACCGCCCTAGTCATGTCTGACCATTGCAAAAAGATGCAGATCTTATGCCAACAAATTTAAGGCCATAGGGTCTCTTAGGTTAATGAATTCATTTTCTGACCTAGTTTGTGAGCTCACTCATGCGTATACAACAGCAACTCAACAATGCTCAAGTAAAAGAGCCCAAATTTCAGACTTGTCAAACTTATTATGCACGTGGGGTTTTCAGTGACCTCATTAGCAGGAGTTCTTTAGAGAGTACTATTCTATACCTCCTTTCAAATTAGTGTCTTTCCCTAAATATGCAGCAACCCACAGGCTTTATGCAGTTCAGATTCATTAGTGGAAATGTCCCTTGTTTATATTCAAACAGTTCAACCTGGTACACATTTTCCTCTGCTGGAAAATGTCAAAAAGCCCGTGCTTCTCAAGCATCCCCATGGACTGTCCATTACAATACATAAACTGCAGTTAGGTCAAGCAAGTTGAGAGTTGCGAGAGGATGGAGAGGACTGTGGCTGCAGAATCCTGGCCAAAAACCACTGCAAGTAATAATATTTAACACTTATAGCATTTTCCACCTAAGAAACTCAAAGCACTGAACTGTCAGTATTATATCCCCATTTTAATGACAGGGAAACTGAGGCAGATTTTTTCAAGTGACTTGCTCAAGAGAAGAGTAGCATTGCCATGATACATCAGAACCTAATGTTGGCTTGAAGATATTTAGAGAGGTGCCAAGGACTAGTGGACTGAGTAAAAGAAAGGAAACCAGGAACCCTTTAATTCTAATCCTGATCAGTCTGTGATCTTGGGCAAGTCCTTTAGATTCTCTGTGAGTTTTCCCATCTGTAAAATGGGGACATTGATACTTCCTGCCTTCACAGTGTAGTTGTGATGCTTAATAAATTAAGGTTTACAAAGTACTTTGAGCTCCTCTATAGAGGTATTAGTGTTAAAGGATTTTTATAACCACTCTGTGGAAGATGAACATTTTTTCTTGATAACTGGCACTTTCACACACCACCTCTAGTTAGGGGATCTTCTCCTCCTATCCTAGCATTTTACAGCACACTAATGGGCATTTGTTTATATACTTAACATGATTTTTTTTAGCCTTCACATGGCTCCGCCAGAAAAGAAAGTAGCTGATGTTTAGGGAAAGGAAATGTGGGGGATGCAAGAAAGGAATAATAGGATTTAAAGTGGCAGAGGGGGCATAAGGTACTATGGATCTGTTTCCAACATAATCATCTGCAGAGACCAAGTTCTTTCAGAGTGTGGGGCAGAGAAAGTGCTGCTACCCTGTGACTTCATCTGGTATTCATAGGTCCTGATGGACTGAATCACAGGAAGGTAGCGTTTTGCAGGTTGGAAGACCAACCCCAAGAAGTTGCAGACAGTGCTAGCCTATTGATAAAGATCACTCTCATACAGACAGTAACCTGTATTTACTCCACAACGTTCTACACACATGCATCTACCCAGTTATTTCTGTGCGTACAAATAGAGAGCTTCAGGGGGAGGGGGGAATGAATTTGTTTTTTCACAGGATATCCCTAGCTCCAGTGGAACTCAACTTTATTCTCTAACTTTTCCTGAGCAGGTTCCAGACTTGATAGAGAGGTGAGGGAAGGTGGGAGAGAAAACTAAGTATGGAGAGTGCATTCAGGTATATGTAGCTGTGCAGACTCTGGGGGCCAGATTCATCACACCTTGTGCTCTCACATATACCTGTGCAAAATTGGTCTAAACCACAACTGTTCTGTTTGTTTTTATGCACAATTTGAACTCACTTTACACCAGTGTGAATTGCTATACACAAGGCACAAGTTTATGAAGAATCAGGCCCCATGTGTAGCACACTGATGGCATAAGACACTGATATGTCAGTGTATATTTCCGTGGGAAGGGTGGATGTACAGCTGGATTAGTCCAGGAGATGAGGGGTGGGGGGAGTTGCATGAGAGAGAGAAGTAGGTGTGTGTATACATTTTAATGGAAAACAATTATGCATGTTTCTATCTGCACAACTACAAATTCCTTTTAAATGCAAACTAGAAAAAAATCTTCAGTTGCCAGTGCTAAACACATTTAAGGAAGTGGGAATGCTCTCCCACACCCCCAGACCCTGTGAGTACTTTATAGCTTTGTGTTCCTGTACGTTTACAAAGGGATGTGTCTCTGTGCTCTCTATGGAGAGACAGAAAAGTCACTTTCTGCTCAGAGCATTCTTCAACCACTTTGGTGCTGCCTAATGTACCAGGTAAAGTACACGAAGCCCGCATCATCTTACATGTTACTGTTTGTACTAGACATGTCCTTTTCGGAATGCTCATGTTCCAGAGGAATAGCCAACCAGTGCTTCAGAGAATGCTCCTGCATTCTACTCCCTGCACAGGGCTTGGACTGGGAGGACAATTAAATGGTTAAAGAAAGACGCCTGTATTGAACTGGTTAGAGTGTGCACCTCTGCCCTCTAGTGGACAGACTCAGAACTGCTCCATTGTGTCAGTGGCCCTATACTGCTAGCAGCTAATGAAAACTCAAATGGTAGTAATTTGAGGAAGAAGGATCTCCATTCTGTCCCCTGTTGTTGTTGTTAAGTTGCTGTGACCCTGGTGTGCAAAGTAGTGTCTAGAGCTTAGCAGATAATTGATTTTTTTTGGTGCAGTAGCTGAACCAAAAAGTTTCATTTCAAATCAAAATTGATTAAAAAAAGAACCCTAAATGGTTTGTCTAGAAAATTGAAACAAACTATCTGACTTCCCCCCCCCCCAAAAATTCCATCACCATTATTTAGAGGAAATAATTGGACTAATTCATGAATCATTTTGGTCACCCAAAACAATTTTTTGGTGAATTTACTATTCTCCAAAACAGTGTCACTAATGCCTGATAGTAACAACTCTGAAGTCTGAAATGGCCATGAAAGTGCTTTAATACTGTGCCTTTTAAAGAATATAATAGCTGTGTAATTTTGCTGGAATATTTCTTACATAAGACAGGCAAATGGAGTACGTGCTAAAGTGCCATGCACAGGAGCCATGATACTAGGCCAGAGGGTAAGAGTGGTGGTCATTCATTTCTCCTTCAGTTTGATATGAGCTAAGTTCCCTGCATGAAAGTTTGCAGAGAGAATCCCTGCCAGCCTTTTTAGGAACTCCATATCACTTCTCAGCTCCCCTCCCCTCCCCTTTCAGCCCTTACCCCTGTGTCCTGGCCTCCCCCATTCAAATTATCTAGGCCTTTTTTTACATAATAAAATATTAATGTCAGCATAGACAGTCTCTCTGCAAAGGCTGCATGTATTGAGCTTACGAGGCGTATAAGCTTTTAAAGAGCAGGAAAATTTTCCTACTTCCTAAGCATTTTCTTAGTCCTGAATCAATAATGCACTTTCTATTCAGTATGTGGGTCATTTTTGTGTTCCTTCTCACGGTGTGTGTGCATGTGTGCACGCGCACGCACACACATACATGTGATTTCTCTCCATAGCCAGATCCAGGCCCCAAATCTGTCAGGGGAGTGATTGGGGACAGAGGCCAAGAAACGAACTCTTGGACACAAGCATTAGGGAAGGGAAGAGGGGAGGTAAGGGTAGGAATAATTCTCCCCAGCTCCTTGTCAATGCAAAAAGAGAGAACCAGGAAACATATGAATAAAGCGGTGCCGAGAACATTGAGTTAAACCTCCTTCGGCTTTTTTGAATGTATACGTATATTTGTCTCTGATTCGGTTTCCGATCACTTTGCTCCCTTTCGGAGGATCTTGGACTGTAGGTCAACCCTGTTAATCCACAGTCAAACTCACAGAAACAAATAGCTGCTGCTAGCAATCCTGTGTCTGAGATCTTAGCCTGTCCGTGATGGGTAAAGAGGTAAAGTGAGGCTGTGGAGGGGAAAGGACTGTATCCGATCGTGATGGGATTACCAGTACAGAAAGAAGGAGCTGTTCAAAAATTATTCCCTGGAAGTTGTGGCTGCGTGTGATGCATGTATGTGCCCGGTGCAAAGAGGAGATTATCTTCTTAAGAATGGAATTTTCAGCACAGAGAACTGTTAACTCCTGCCTCATCAATGCATAATATATCTCTGCCCAGACCTCTGATGATGTGGGGGAAACACAAACTGCATATTGAACAATCAGCAGATACAGGGCCAACTTTGGGGCCCCCAAAGCTGCAGCCCAGCTATTCAGGGCCCTAGAAATACCAATGTCAATCTTTCTTTAAAATAAAGTTTCTAGACCTTTTTACTATGAAGATAAATTGTTCACTAGGGTTGAGGGTTTACATCTTAAAAAGTGTTGTCATTGTGACACTCCACCCACATGTAAATTTCTAGGCAGTGTGTACTAGTGGGTAGAATACTGACCTGGGACTCAAGAAACTTGGGTTCTGTTCCCAGCTCAAACACTGGCCTCCTGCTTGACTTTAGGCAAATCACTTCACTGCTGTTCCTCAGTTTCCCCATGAGTAAAATGGGGATGATACTGCCCTCCTTAATAAAGCACTTGGAGTTCAGTTGATGGAAAACACTACATTGGAGCTGTGACAGACCTGTCAGCATGTTGATTAAACTCGTTATGTAACTGGAGTGAGTGCAGATTTAAGAGGAAAGGGTTTTATTCTGTACCAGTCCTGTGATGGCAGAAACATGACAGTCCAGCTTGGAATATGAAGACTCTCAGTCACTCCTTTATTGCCAATGGGAAAAGCAAACTCTTTGTTCTCTGCCTTAGCTAGCTCAGTTGACCCTGGAACTACGGGTCATATAACCTTAGCAGGGTCAGTTCACCTCTTTATCCTCATGAGGTGGACGTACTGATTTCTAGGGAATGTTGTCTCTTGGTTAGAGCAGGAGCTGAGATTTTAGGGGTCTGTGACCAGCTCTGACCCTGACTCACTTTATTTAGGCCAGTCACTTAAGCCAGAAATTTCCAAAGTGGCCTCTGATTCTTGGACGCTTCAATTTTTGGGTGTCCAGCTGTAAAACTCTTAAGGGGCCTGATCTTCAGAAATTGAGCACCCAAAAGTCCAGCTGAAATCAGTAGGAGCAGTGAGGGCCAAGCAACTCTGAAAATCAGAGCCCAACATGTCTTGAGTTGGATATCCAAGATCAGGGGCCGTTTCTGTAATGTTGGCTCTTAAGTCTTTGGGGCCTCAGTTTCCCCATCTGTAAAATGGGTATTGTGCCAGTCTACCACACAACTGTGTTCATAATTATGAAGCTTAATTCATATTTGTAAAGTAGTTAGAGATGCTGGGCTGAAAAGAGTGCACAGTATTATCAGCAGTCACAGCCTAATACCACTGGACTATAATAAAGCACTAACAAAATCCTTCTAGAATTCACAAGATAATAGTTTGGAGGCGGGGGAAAGGAAATCAGTAGCCTGGAAATATAGATTGAATCTTTTCTATTTCTTTCCACAGTAAGACAGGCCCAGGGGAACACATGGGGCTTGGATGAACTGCATGCTGTTGACAGAATAAGTATATCTGCTTCAAACCAAAAAGGGGTATGTGGGGTGGGGAGCAAGATGTCTTAATAGACATATCCCAGCTTATGATTTCAAAGGGCTGTTTCGTTCAGACAGTGGTGTCTGTTTCTGCTGACTCATGGTATCCTGAACAAGCACACACGCAATATGTTTCCTAATGCCCCTTGCTGAGGAGTGACCTTGCACTCAGACTACCTTTGATTGGGAAGAAATAGAAAAAGAAACCGGGGGGGGGGAGGGGAGGATGATAGGGAAGAGTGCAATCAATTGCCAAAACCACAGGAGCGGGGGAGGCGAGAGGGAGAGTGACATTAGGGTGAGCCAGAATTAGAAGCGCCTCTGTACAGGGACCCCATTTCTACCGTGTTAATAATTCATACCAGCTCTGACTTTTCTTCCCAACAAACAGGAAACAGCTTGTTAGTAAGGACATTTTTTTCCCCTTTGCTTTCTCTGCCCTGAGTTGAGCCCCTGGTGGCTAGTGCAGAGGTGGAAGGGGATGTGGGGAAGGGCAGAAAGGATGCAAGTTATGCTGCCCCATCCTTCCCACCCCTCATCTGTCTCTCTTCCCTAGCACCATCACTTTAAGGAGAAGGCAAGACACATTCCTACGAGGATGAAACTTCTCAAATGTGTCACATAGTTGCTGACATCTCACCAGAATCTTTTCCTGTGTATATGGCCATTTCCGAATTTCTCCTCAGAATGTTTGTTTAACATGAAAACAAATAAGAAGGCAAATTCTCCTCTGTCTCCAGCTGTGCAGCTCAGGTTTGCTTGCTTGCTTTTAGGAAGCAAGTGAGGCTCTTATAGCTACAAGGTCATTTACAGGTACACCTACCAGACAGGGTTTTCCGAGGGTTGTATTTTGCCCCCATCCTTGCAGTAGAGTTGGATGGAAAATGGTAAGTATCTTCCCACAGTTTGGAAGGAAAGGAAGAAAGCTTTGGGGTTTTTGTTTTTTTCCCCACCAAAAAAACTTGCAGATATTTTCCAGGTTTTTTTCCCCAATGGAAAAACTGGATAACTTTAAGAAAAGGACAATTTTCCACTGAAATTTTCATTTAGGGGAGAAAAAGGCCTTTTTCATAAAAAGATTTTGAATGAAAAAAAAATCCAGCCAGCGGAGCACATACATGCACTGCATACAGCCCTGGCTTCCATGTAATAGTTTGTGAGCAGCTTCGTCTTTCCAAACTGATAATCCCATCACAGTCTGATATAACCTCAGTCCCTTCCATGGCCTCATTATCCACCTAACCCAGCCAGAGATAGGAGAAAGGACAGCACCACCATGCTCTAATTGTGTAACCTCACCCAATTCCCTGCCCTCACACACTCCCCGTTGCCTTTAAGAGCATCTGAGATGATACCAACATAACAATTTCGTTGAAGTTTTCAGAAGTCTGATAGCTTAGACTGATTTCCTTCCAAAAAATCTTGTGGTGCTAATCCTGGCATACATCATGTGTGTATGATAAATGAGGGAGGGAGGGTTAGCTCGGTCAGAAGTCTGAAACTGGTCTATGGAGAGCTGGCCTGGTCATATGGTGCTGGATCTTTGTTTCCAGCTGCTAAAATGCATTACGTTAACTAGAGGGTTGCACACTTTGTTGCTTCTGTAAACTGAGCTCACTGCACACACCGGGGGCTCCTTGCATCGCTCTATTCCCTCCACACCCCAAGCTTCCTGTGTATCACCCTCCCATCCCCATCGTCTATTTCAGGAACTCTGCAACCTCTGTCACCTCCTCCCCCAGGCTCTGTGCACTCCCTTTCCCCCATCATAGGGGTTCTGTGCCCCCCACCCATTTCCCCCTTTTACTTTCTGTCTGGGAGATAGAGTCTAATGTGGACATGCTGAATGACTATGGACAAAGATGAAATGGGGGGTATTATTATGGAAGATGTTCATGGCTGCCATCAACCATCTCTTTGATCTCTGGACAGTTTCAGAGCTGGTTAAAGATAATGGGTGTGCTAAACAGATGCTAGGGGCTGTGTCATTTCCCCCGTCTCCCATCCACCCCCCATTTTGGAAGCAAATGGATGCAGCATTTGAAAGTTATTGCATTACATCCAGCCAACGAGAAAAATGCCATCAAGTTGAGCTTAAGGGTTCACTTCACGCAACCAAAAATAAATTACTTACCTAATATTCCTCCTGTTAACCAACTGTAGTTGCCATCAGTTTGTTACATGACCAAAAAAAAGAGTTGAGTGGATTTGTGTCTGTTAATGGGAGAGGATATGCCCATGATACATTTTTCTGTCAATAGGTACCCCACTCTGGAAATGTTTGAAAATCCCTGATGTAGTGGTTATAGTAGGAAGCTGGATTTAAGAATCTGTATTGACTCACCACCTGGCATTGGGATGGTCAGTGACCCTCCCTGCCTCAGTTTCCCCCCATAAAATGAGAGGAGTGATCCTAACCTGCTGTACAAGGGGGAGGGAAGACTTATTTAGGTAAGGATGGGGATCCCACTCTGCTAGCATTTATTTAGTGCTCAAAAGTTTGCCAGCAGTTTTAGATTTGTATGAAGACCATTCCCTGACCCTGGGAGCTTAGGGTCTAAATAGATAACATACAGAAGAAAATATTGTTATTAAATACACAGAGCCAGAATCTGAACTCAGTTACACTAAGTAAATCCAGAGTCATCCCACTGTTTTACCTCAGCCCAGTGTAACAAACCAGAATCTACCTCACTGCGTGTGGGGGTGGATGCCAATTCTATCAAGTTTAATAGTCGCAGAAGAGTTGTTTGATACATGCAAAGTTATAGGATGGAGATTGGGTAGCAGATAACCCCCATTCCACAGCATATGCTGTGCACTCTCTAGTGAAGTGCTGTCATTCCTATTATAAACCCTAATATAAAGGGCCTTTAACTCAAGTGACTTGAAATCAGATTTGGCTGAAACTTTGCAATGGAGCTGTCAACCCAGATCAGTTGGTTGCCAGTTTTTTCTTTTGTTTCCCCCGACTGACTAGCCTTTTGTTTGCTGACTCTCCCCTCCCCCACCCTCTCTTTTAACATCTAGAGAAGCAGGTGGTTTTAAGACTGGATCAGGGCAAAAACAAAACCAAAATGCTAAAAGTGGAAGTAAGTGACCAATTCTATAGGTGGCTGAGCTGACAAGTAGCTAGCAGTGCAGAAAGTGATGGTACTGCATCAGGGCTGGGATCCTGGCCCTCGCAATTTAAGGCTGTAAATGTACAGGATTTAGCTATACTGATGTAAGCATCTTTATAGTGCTATAACTGAACTGAGTTATACAACGTCAGCTAGATCAGTTTCTAAAACAATATAATTAAGATAGTCCAGAAACAGGTAAGTAAGGTAAGACTTTAAAGATGTCTTGCGCTGGACTCAATACATGGCTCAGGATAGCAGAATTTCACTTGGCTGGCACTATTAGGTCATGCTTTCTGACCTGATTCAGAATGGTAGTATGAGACCCAGTCCCAGTTCGTATTGGTTTAGCTACTTCTGTTTCAGGCATGTGTTTTGATCAAATGTACTTTTAAAAAGGGCAATGATTTGAAGACTATAGGTCTTTCAAGTCTTCTAGCACTATCCAATACTTGATGGTTCAAAAAAAGAAGTAAATATGCCCATGATGCACTTGGATGAATTGGGCAACTTTGTACAGGGGGTGGGTGGAAATACTGCAGAAACTATTTGTTTAGTATGAGAGAGGTTCACCACATACACGTGTTAGATTACTTTCAAGCTTCCAGATGTCTCTGTTGTTGAGTTATGCTGCCTGCCAGCTGTTAGAAATAATCTCTGTAAATTAATTATAGCTGTTTCACCCATCTCTTCCCTCCCAAATGTGTGAAGAGCAAAAACTAATTGTCAGTGAAATATTTCCATTTCTCTGGGAATTCCATCCTGACCACTGGCAGGTTATCAGTTTATGTCCTGAACCATGAGATTTAGTTACCTACAAATGTTATTTTTGGTTATAAAAACCACCTTGTGCTTTCTTAAATTCAGATACAACATTTCAACTTATAAGTCAAAAGCAGCCAGAATAAAAATATTTAAACAGGCTGTTTTAAAATAATATTTAAGCAGCTGCTGTATATTCATATTTTTAATTTATCTTTTGGAAAAAAAAAGTCCATTAATCAAAGCCAGCTGAAGGTAGTAGAATAGTTTTTGATGTAAGGATCTCTGAATTTGGTATTTGTTAACTAGTCACATTTTCTACGATTGTCCTACGTAGAGCTAAGTGAATACCTGATTTTTCAGTTCAGGGGCTGAACTAAAACGATAAAAAAAAAGTTCAAACCAAAACTGATTATTTTTTGTTGCCAAAATGAAAAAAAAAATTCATTTGGGACCAAATTAAATATTTCCTTGGATCTGAAATGAAATTTGTTGTTGTGTTTTGGGGTGTTTTATACCTGTTTTTCAAAACTAAACATTTCAAAATGAAAAGTCAAAACATTTCATTTCAAAATGGATGAAACCACCCATTTCAGTGTCCTTTGAAATTTAAGAATTTTTTTTGGCTGAAGCTATTCATTGATTTCACCCCAAATTTGTGAATAGTTTTGGTGCCCCAGAGACTGCATATTTTGGCAAATTTAGTATTTACCAAAAAAATTAAAATAAAGATGGCCAGCTAAACCTTCATTGCAGAAGTCGCTTATTTGCAACTCTGATGCTGAATTGGAATCCCCTAGTCTCACAATTCCCATTTTGGGGGGTAGGATGAGGAACTCAGATAAAGGAAAGTCAAGCCCAAACTTGTTACTAAAAACCAAAGCTTCTCCTGGGCATTTCAAGCTTCAACAACAAAGAGAGAAAGTTGGAGTTTTTGTTTTAAACACTGAAGTTAATGTTTGGGAAAGGGGACAGATTGATTTCCCCTGCAACCAAAAAGTTCTCAGTTTTCTCCACAGAAGAGGAGTTGCACAGGCAAAGGCAGTTCAGACTTCCTCCTTCACCAATCTACCTCAGACCTGATTGGGGGTGGGGAGGAGAACCATTTGTATGAATGATGGAGCTGAAGTTCCATGTCCCAATTCAGTGTTTTGCTCTCTCTGTTGAGATTGCCCATTGTGTTACCAGTTATGGTCAATTTTTTGTGATCTCTGCCTGCTAGGAACTGGCCTGAGACAAACGTATTGCACAAAGGCCACCCAGTGCTAACAACTGTTGGTTGTTCACTATTGACCTGCACCAGCTCTGAACCAGTGGTCTAGAGAGGGAAGTCCCCATAATCCAGTATTCATTACCTTGATTTATCCAGTCTTCCAACTTTCTCCACCATGCATTGTTATAATCCTCCGCAATTAGGGTTTTATAATGAAAGTGCTAAGAGAACCTTCATCAGAATGGAGGTCGGAGGCCTTATTCTAATTACAGGTATATGACACCAGAAGCCAAATTCATCCCTGGTGTATTTACATTGAGGCCAATGGAGTTTTATTTTGCCCTACTTACCATGTTACTAGATGCACAATTAATGTGAGGCTCCATACCCACTCAGGGACAAGGGGGGAACAAAGTTCTGCATTAGGACCTAGCAAAGGCAAATCACTCCTTTGCCCCTGAAAGGGGACAGAAAATAAAAGGAATGAGGTTTGAGTGCCTGTAGAACACGTACAATATAATCAGCTGCTGTGAAGAGCACTTGGGGTTGGCAGAATATTAGTGGTGATAGGGCCTCTAATCCTAGGATTAATCTGGGGAACTCGGCTAAGTGTAAAGAAGAGAAACAGAAAATCAAATGCACTGGAATGATAATTTCTGCTTTATCCTGCAGCCTCCTAGACAAACAAATCCAACTTTGTGCTTCAAAGAAAAACAATAACCAACTGTATTAAAAATAATACATCTCTCCATGCTTGTGAGCATATGTGTGAGAGACAGAATGTTGTTATGGGCGCTGTTTGTTTAAACCTTTCCGCAGCAGGAGCGGACACGGTAAATACACAGGCTGATTCATTAGTGCTCGTGACCATCTGCTCCTCAGAGCTTGGAGCAGAGGCTGAGCTCCGACTCCACAGGTCGGGTCAGAATGGGGTTTGACAGCAGTGAGGTTAGAGATTTACACATCTCCTGTGGCTGTTGGGTGTCAATCTTCTCAGTGATGGACAGGTTGCTTGCATTGGGGGCGGGAGGAAAGAGGACTGAAAGACACACATGATTCATCAGAGCACTACTTGATAGAGTAGAATGTGCCTTTGTAATGTCTGCTGCTCCTTGTGGCACTAATTGCATGAAATAGAGTAATGACGTGCAAGTGAATAATGTCTACAGTTGCCTTTGCAAGATCTGAATAAAATTTGATTCTAACTTAAGCACTTTGTTGCTGTCCTAGGCAAAACAGGGACTTTGTAGACTAATCAGCTAATCTTTAAGATGGAAATCAAAGGCAGGGTCATATGGCACCCTACTAGAAGCATAAGGAGCTCTCACGTGTGTCATAAGGTCCTTAAGACACCTGAAGTGCAATCAGGATGGGGTAGTGGTGTTAAGGAGGGGAAGAAGATTGCAACCTGGTGGGATTGGGGATGAATTCAAGTTGCAGTTATCTAGCCACCGGGGGAGAGGAGGAAATTGCATGCAAACTTCCAGCTGTGCCAACCTCTGAAATTGCCCAAACTAAAAAAAACTTAAAGGCCACAGAAATTCTAATTCCTCTCAGTGATATTTTTCCTGCAAAACATAAGTGTTTCCTACCGAAACCTCCAGATGTGTCCCTGATAAACCAAGAATCTTAGATTATTATAGCTATCAATCAATAAAAAGTCCCTTTGCAACTTGCTTTAATTAGTCCCTCTTTTAATTTAGAGTATTATCTTTACCTGCTTCCATAAACGGGCTCTGATCCTGAGCCTTGTGTGTGTCAGATTTGCCTATCTGCTGTCAGTTGTCACCAGCCTTCGCTACTCTTTTCCTCTGGGCTTGAGCCTGAGAGGGACCAAGCACCCGCAATTCCCATTAGCTTCAGTGGGAATGATGGGTGCTGAGCACCTCATGGAATCAGGCCCAAATATGGAAACACTGCCAAACCTCTTTTCATGCTGTCAGTCTTTTGTCACTTTGCCTATGGCCTTATCGTGTTCACTTTGAAATCAATTGGAGTTTTGCCACCAACTTCCAAAGGAGCAAAGTCAGATTCCTTCTAAACCTGCAGTTGATGTCAGCCGCAGTAGGTGTGACTGAAATGCCTTTCATCCTAGTCCCTCTGTACCACTGGTGTTTGCAATACTTGCAACAAAATCTGAACACCCCCCCCACCCCAAAATCTGAGGTTCTTGCTTTGTGTGTGTTGGTGTTGTAACACCACTCTAGATTGGGGTGGGGGAGATCTACACAACACTGAGGTTTGTTTCATTATTTGTCAAACAAATGCATTTTCATTTAAAATTGTCCTATTTTCTAACAAAACCTTTCAGTTTTTAAAATTCAAAATTTTATTTCAAGGACCAATTTTAGTATCTAAATGTGATTTTGTATTGAGGCAAAATCTTCCATTTGTATTGGTCGAATTTCTTCACTATTATAGTACTTATTTTGTGCCAAGCAAAATTTATACCCCCATAAGATGGCCATGTTGACAATAATCCTAGCAATCTGACCCCGGAAGCAAGACCATTACACCTGCACGGGGTTCCATTGACTCCAGTCACATTGTGTGTGCAGCACAAGGGCCCAAGCAAATCAGATTGCAGGAACAGGACCATAATTAATATTTCACAGTAAAAGTGGGGTGGCACTAAAATTTGTATTTGTCACAGCCCAGCTCAGAACGTGTTTGATAATATAGTATTTTTCCCCCCAACTAGGCTGTTAGTGGTTCTCTCTTTTGTTTTTTTCCTGGCATGGAGATCCACAGAGGGCTACATTTGTATTTTTGTGCAGCTTTCATTGTTCACAACAGATGTCTAGCTTATTTAAAACGTTCAGCATCTTAATGGTTAATAAGTAATTTCACATACAAAAATATATATATACACACTTCATGCTATAATACACAAAAGTGGTTTATCTGGCAGAAAAGCAAACAACTTCCCATCTTCATTAAGGGCCAAATTCTGCTCATATAAAAGTCAATTGCAAAATTTCTACTGACTTTACTGGAAGCAGGATCAAGTCCTAGAAACTAACTGGTTTTGTAGAGTTGTAGGGCTTTTTCATTTTGCGTCCAGATTTTTTGTATACCTTCCATCTCCCTTCACCCCAGTTGAATAACCAGTCCAGCTCCAGTGTCTTATATTTATATTCTTTTATCTTGCCAGACTTTAATTTCTTTTCTCAGCTAGCCTCTCAATAAACCAGTAACTGGTTCTCTGACCTTCATGCCCTTAGTCCTCTTGGTATTTCAATTCCTAAGCAGTTTCGTGTCCGATGCACAAGGTCATCTGCCTATCGCTCACTAGCTTGGATCATGTTCCCTCTTGATGGCTATGGTTTGAGGACTCAATTCTGCACGTTGTTGAGCACCATTAACTCTACTGCACTAAGCACCACTTAGAGTTTCTCAGCACCTTGCAGGATCAGACCATAAATGATGTTTTCAGCCCCAGGGGGTAATTTTTAGAGATGGATCCCAAACCCAAACCCTGGAACCAAACACCCTTACATTTGAGGTAAATATTTATCAGGCTTTGAACATTGCAGCAGGCTCCATCTCTTCATTCGGCTGAAGCAAAACCTTGGCTCTGAACTCACCTGGGGAGGTTCAGATCTGGATTTGAACAAAGTTACCTTAACCCATTTCTAGGCAGTTCATGCTCTCAAGCAGATATTATAGATATAATAGCACAAGAGTGTTTCTAATTGGTCAGTGTAAAAACTGTACTCAGATTAGGCGACTGCAGTTTGCTCTGTCACCTTGAGGTGTGGCTCACAAGCTAAGCAGGGCTGGTATCATCATTACACAACAGAAAAAATAAGTGACCAAAATACAGCATGCAAAAAGAATAGGAAAATGGAAACATCAGATTGCCATGAGAATAATCAAACCAGCTCATTTAAACCTTTTTTATTGAAAGTGTAAATATCTCACATCCTCTAAACAATCTGCCTAGGGTCTCCTTGCATGCATGAGGGAACAGATAGTGAAATAATACCTGAAATTGTTTCAATAGCACTTTTTAACAGATCTTCCCAGAACCAACAAAGGAGCCAAAGGATAGCCATCTGCTTCTGCTCTCCCCCTCCTCCATATTGAGCTGCAACCCCCCTACCATTTGGAAATTTATTAAGCATCTCAAGAAACAGAGCATCTTAATGAGCTTAAAAAACACCCCCCCACCACCACCACAAGGAGTTCATTACAGGAGAGGAAGGGAGAAGGTCACTACCTTTGTCACTTACTTGATGACTATTGTGAGGTTGTACCCAGCTAGTGGTGAGTCAGCTCATGCAGAGTGCCCCTCTCATGGCTGGGTATGACATAGCAATTTTCCCCTCTCTAGCAGCCCCTACAGACAGTTGCTGTAGCCCTGTGGTGGTCTGCCTCTTTTCATGATTCAGCCCTCCAGCCAGATTGCAATTTAGTCCAACCCTTTGAGTTTGACAGACAGTCCAACAGAAATAAATGTCTAATCCCTCCATCCAGTCTGCCACCATCAATCCTGAGTCCTGTGGTCCATATGCCCTTTTCTCAGGCCCCTCAAAAGTCCTTGTCTCCTTATATCAGGAACTTCACACCACCTTCCCCAGTGGCTGGTAGGAGAATCAAGGCCTGCCCTCTTCATTGGGTTCCAGTCCAGAGACCCTAAGACAAGAAGTCAAGGCTCACCCCACCAAACTGCTTACTGCCATCTCTTTTTCCTGCTAAGTCATTCCCTGGGCTCTCTTCACCCTGCAAGATTCATCTTGTTCCTTCTATGCCCCTTCCTACCCTACCACCAGGAGAGTGACTACAGAGTTACTTCCCTCCCCTACTGCAGTGCCCTTCTCTTTTAAAACTTCCTCTGTTTGCATCACTCAGCTCCTTCCCAGCTGGGTTTCATCATTAATTAGCCCTGACCCACCCTCCAGGTGCAACCAGGTGGACTAATTGGCCTCTACAGCCCACATTAACCCTTTCATCACCTGTGTGGGGTAGGCACCCATCACCCCAACCTCCATCTTCTCGCATGTTCACTTTTCTTTAAACTATGTCTGCATGTGTCCTGTTACAGCATTTAATGCGCAATTAATAAACCTTATTGTATCTTCTACAGCTAGACTGGGCCATGCACTGGGTACCCATTATGGGGCTTAAGGTGAAATATGGACCTCCTTCACACCCCTGCGTGGGCTATGCAGACTTGGGTTCAGATGTGTAGGAGTAAGCAGGCTACGCATCCGCTACTCCCCTCCCTTCAGAACAGGTGTGTGGGATGTGGGTAGAGCCTTGCTCCTCTTCCTCCTGCCCCAAACACACCAGCCCACACCTGAGCCAGTGAGATGGGGGTCCTAATTTGCTGCTACCCTATCCCAGCAGTAAATTGCAGCCCCCTAAAAGGAGAAGGAAGCAGGAAGAGAATGGTGCCGGTCAGAGGCCCCTTTCTTTCCTTGTAGTGCTCCAGGGGCAAGACTGTTGCGTGTCACTCCATGCAAAATGCTTATACCGTGTATGTTTCTGTTTTGCAGTGATTTCATTGCTGCTGTTTTTGCATATTGTGTTTTCTCTTGCATTGTCCATATCCCTTGTTATGTTTTGACTGTGATGTTTTCCCCATGATGTTTGTCCCCTGTGTGAACCTGCCTAGTCACTACTTAGAAAAGAAGCCTCTCCAGGGAAAACCCAGAGGAAGGTGACCCTCTGAGGCCTAGTCTACACTAAAAAGGCTTTCTAGTAAAGCTGCAGCAGAAAACCTTCCCAGTGCAGATACAACTTTCTGGGCAAAAGAAGGCTTTTGTCAGCACTGCCTACAGAGATTCCCTGAATGAAATAAACCATGCTGGCAAAATCTTGGTTTTTTGTTTTTTTATTAAACAAAAGTATAACTTGTGTGTGCAGTAGGCATTTGCTAGTGTAGAAATGTTGTTGAAACAAACATCCTTAAAGGATATTAGTAAACAGACAAAAGTTTCTAGTGTAGACCTGGCCTTAGTGGCACTTTTCCTTCTTATATGGCTTACCCTTCTGTTAAGAGGCACTTTGCTAGTGTTTGTGCCATCTTTCAGATGAGAGGCAAAACCAAGGTACCAGCACTATTACCTTTCTGTTTGTCCCAGTAAGATAAATTAGCTGTCCTAGACTCATAGACTTTAAGGCCAGAAGGGACCATTGGGATCATCTAGTCTGATCTCCTGCATACTGAGGTGCTGTGGTCTGTACGTAACCCATAACCTCTGGCTGAGTTATGGAAGTCCTCAAATCATGATTTAAAATGTCAAGTTACAGAGAATCCACCATTTACTCTACTTTAAACCAGCAAGTGTTGTGGTTTCATGATTAAGTTGTGAGTGTACTGCAGCAGAACAATGCCATAAGCTGTGTCAACATATGAGAATGACCCAATGCTAAATTTCTCCTACAGTTTCAATTGGATGTGGGTTTCTTCATTTTCATATAGTGCTGCTGTGTATTGTTAAATAAATCCTACATTCCATCCAATAGGTGCCTGCATTTCAGTAATGAATGCAAGTAATTCCTCATTATAGAGAGAGGGTAGGGAGCTGGATGATTGCTCTATATTATAGCTTAAGTTATATACCAGTATGCTATAAATACACACCCCCACCCACAATAGAACATAAGCCTTACCATATGGGATCAGGCCACTGGTCCATCCAACCAACTACTGGCCAATGTATTTTTTTCCTTCAAAAGAAGATGGGAAAAACCATCACAAAAATCACTTGGTCAGTTGTGCAGTGTTCTAAATTCATACTTGACCTCTGTAAGTGAGTCTGAAGCATAGCATTGATCCCCCTTATTCTTCTTGCAGAGCTGCAGGTGTTGTTAAAAGGCAATAAAATCATCGAGCCCCTTTTGTTTTAAAGATTAGCTGAAGTGTCAGTTTAATATCAAATGTCTTATACCAGGAGAAGAGTTCGCTAATCTGATAATTTTGCTCCATCTCTATCTACTACTGTCTTTCTGTGGTTGCAGGGGCCTCTGGTTCTTTACACACAGCTGTATTAAACCAATATTACTAAAAAGTTACAAAGTCAAGCACTCAAAAGTTAAGAAATGCCAGAATTAAGGTTGCCCATGCAATGTGAATTCAACTCCCTTGGGCACGTGTATTATGACACAGTCTTTAATTACACAGGCAATCTTAATTTTGGCATTTCCTAACTTTTGAGTGCAACTGTAATAATGTTCCTTTATTGTAGGTTGTGGGTGAGGTTTCCTATGTTTTTAAAAACAAACTGAATAAACAAATTCCAGCACGTGACATCACTGACACCCACACAGTTCATCAGCAGGGCTGAAACCTTTAGTTCCACTGCACAGACCTTTGCTATTTGAGCTAATGAGTCCATGCTAGCAGTAGGGGATTCTCATCCACTCTGTGGGCCAGCACTACAGGGGGATGAAACGCACACTTTGCCAGTAAGTTTCAGAGATATTTGCTGACAGCGGAGGAATGTTGGGTTTCCTCCCTGGCTCTGGAAGGAAATGTGCTCTAGTGGGCATAGACCCCAGTGCCTGCGCATTCCCACTCAAGCTTGACCCTTTCTACTCCATCCCCTCCATCTTGTCCCTGTCACGGTCCTGTCTCTTCCTAACCTCTGGCTCCTTGTCTCAGTCCCAGTCTCCACTCCTCAGGCTTCTCATCCCAGTCTCCGTGCCCAGCCAGTTCTAGTCTCTCTGTCCAGTTTTATGTCTAAATCCCAATCCTCCCTCTCCTCACTACACCCAGTTCCAGTCTTCCTGCCCTGTCAGTCCAAGTTCTCCTTTCCCAGCTCCTCAGCCGATATGTCTTTCCTCTCCTCCAGTCTTGGTCTCATCCAGTCTCAGCCAGCGTTTTAACATGGGCAAAACACCCACCTTCTCTCTTAGCCTCATCTTGAAAATGGCTGAACCATTTTGTCTGAAATTTTTGGAAAATTTCAGCCTGAGAGATACCCAGCATGTCAAATTTCATCCTGAAGGGTTAAAATTTGGTAACGTTATAAGCAACTGAAAACAGGATGTTGTCACAGGAAGTGTGGGCAGCCTGAATATTAGGTGGCACTCTCAGCCCCACGTTTAACAACACTAAGGCTCGCCTTCTTCTCTTATTATTGTTCATCTCCAGGAGAACCCGTACCTGTGCAGCGATGAGTGTGACGCCTCCACCCCTGACCTGGCCCACCCACCAAAGCTGCTGTTTGACAAAGAGGATGAAGGGCTGGTCACCTACTGGCAGAGTGTGACCTGGAGCCGCTACCCAGAACCCCTGCTGGCTAACATCACACTTTCCTGGAACAAGAGCATTGAGCTGACAGATGACATTGTGGTGACCTTTGAATATGGACGCCCCACCATCATGATGCTGGAGAAGTCCCTGGACAATGGGAGGACTTGGCACCCATACCAGTACTACGCAGATGACTGCATGGAAGCCTTTGGCATGCCAGCCCGGCGGGTCAGAGACCTCTCTACCACCAGTGCCAACAGGATCATCTGCACAGAGGAGTACTCCCGCTGGGTGGGCTCCAAGAAGGAGAAGAACGTGCGTTTGGAGGTGAGGGATCGCTTTGCCATCTTTGCTGGCCAGGACTTCAGGAACATGGACAACCTGTACACCAGGCTAGAGAGCGCCAAGGGCTTGAAGGACTTCTTTACCGTGACTGACCTGCGGATGAGGTTGCTGAGACCGGCACTTGGGGGCACCTATGTGCAGAGGGAGAACTTGTACAAATACTTCTATGCTGTCTCCAACATTGAAGTCACCGGCAGGTAACAGTTACTATATCTATTTTTGTCTCTCTTGGAGGGATGGGGAAGGGGACCTTGTGTTAATATTAGGAAGAACCAAACTATATGCATTTTTTGACCTATCAGATCATCAACTTAGTATTTCTCCCCTTCCTCTCCACTTTCCCAATTCAAGACAATATCAGCATTTGAGCAGATGGGTGGCATGTCCTGTAACAGGATTACACATGAGCCTCCTGAAGGAAGTGCGAGTCTGCCATGAAGATTTGCTTAGTCCCCGCACTCAAACACAATAGCCAATCTAGTGGCAAGAGCAGGGAATTTAAGAGCTGGGAAGTGAGTGTTCTGAATTCTATTCCCAGCTCTGCCACTGACTTGCTCTTTGTCCTGGGCCAAGTCACTCAGCTCCCCTGTTTCTCCACTGCCCCCCACCAATAAAATGGGGGTATTAATATCAATATTATTAAAGTGTTTTGAGGTTTAATTAACATTATAAAGCACTTTGAAATGAAAATCTGCATAGAAGTGCAGGAGGCTCTCTGGGTATGCAGACATAGGCTTTCCTTCACCCCAACCAGAGGGATGGCATAAAATATGCCAAAAAGTTGATCATCTTCACCCTGGAACAAGGGATGCCTCTGAATATTGATTGGGTAAGTTTGAGTTAGCTCAACAGCTTCCTCCAACCGCTTGACCGATCTCCCTTCTTGCTAGCACTGCTGCTCTTCTTCCCATCAAACTATCTGACCCCAAACCCATTTAGTGGCGCAGTCTATCAGGTAGCACAGTAGGTTGTTGGGAAAGGCCAAACACCCTCTCAGATGTGACCAGAGATTTAACAGTGTTAATTCAAGGGATCACAAATAAGAGATTCATCTCCCGGGCTAGAGGCCTGGAATAGCATCCACTGAAAATCTACTTTGCCCTGCTGCTCTAAGCACACAAATCTTCCTGTAACACCTCAGTCCTGGCCTTCATTACCCACTGCTATTATAGTCCCAAGCACCGACACAGCTCTACCAATTCACGTCAGGCCTGACACCTACTCTGCTGCTATTCCAGCCTTTGGCCTCTCCTGAGGGAGACATGCACAGACACACAGGATGACAGTCTCTGCTCTGAAAACCTCACTAAGGTTGTCTAAGATGATGAGTGACATATGAAGGCTCGGAGGGAGGGATACTAGGCTCCAATCACTGAACGCCATTTAATTTATGATGCAAGTCAAGATTTGAACCTGGCTCTTCAGAGATGATGGTCTACCCCACTGAGCCCCATTCCCAGGCTGTCGATGGTTGAGTCACATGGGGCCTTTGTGAAGTTTAATCCCACTGGCAATTTTTTTGTTTCCCTTGGTTTCAGTGCTTATTTCTCTGTGCAGTGCCATATGTTACATTATGACATCAACCGAAAAAGCAAAGTAAGGTGGAAAAGTGCCAAGCTGGCTAATTTCCCATCCAGCTTGTGTGAGACTTGCAAGCAGGAGGGAAAAAATCCCACCCAACTAGCAAGGCTCTCAACAATCACCAGAGTGACAGAAGAGCATCTTGTAGCATTTCCAAACTGCTTGCTGCTAAGATTTGCAAGTAGAAATGTTTGGGAGGTGCCACCGTGGTTGGGTTTTCTGAATTCATACCAAGAAAAACGAAAGGGTCCCTCTCTTTGGTGCGGGGAGGGGAACAGGGTGATGCAGGGAGCACAGTATGTGCACTGTATTAGGGGAGAAGTTTGGCTACCAGATTCATAGCTGCCCTGATTCAGCAATGGGTTGCCAGTTTATTAGCAGGGGCTCCCACAAAAGTTTTCCCCTTTAGCTGCCAATGCAGCCAGGTAACCACATATGTTTCTGCTCACAGGGAGAAACTGTGAGAGGCTGGGGAACCTACGTGTCTGTTTTCCCCTTTCAACAAAGATACATTCCCAGAACTATAACCCAGGACACAGGCAGCATCACTTGGGACAGACTTTGAGAGTGTCCTTGCTGGGCACAATCCGTTCTGTTCCAAAGGCAAAATAAATAAGTAAAAATCTGTCCTTCAGAAGTATTATTCTGAGCCTCTGGCAGGGATGACTGAGCAATGTCCAGTGAGTGGGTGACTCCAACAGAGACAGAAAGTCACTCCAACCCTCCCTTCTGTTTGGTGGTGGAATTTTAACCCCGGGTGGTGCCCATCTGATGGCACATCCCTGCCCTGCTCTCTGCATTAGTGGATTTTCCTCCATGTCAGGCTTGTGGTGTAGAACGTAGGCTGTTTGGAACATGTGGGGAGGAGGGAAAAGAACAGAGCAAGAGAGAGAGGAAACAAAGGGACAGAGCAAGAGGGCGAAAAATGGGAAGTCGAGTGAGGAGAGGAGATGAGGAAGATGCCTAGACCTGCTTCTCTTTTCCTTGCCCTTTTTTCCCCACTGAAAGCAGTGAGCGCCTTCACTCCCTCTCCTGCCAGTATCTCCCTTTCCTCCTTCAGCCCATTTGGGGGTCTACTTCTCACAGAGTGCACTCGCTGAGAGCTTGGTGTGGAAGCAGCCGGTGTGAGTGGTGGTGGTTACTAACAGCAGTGGAAAAGCCACAGTAATCAAGTCACAGCTCCAGTAAGCACGCTCTGAATGACTATGTTGGCAAGACAGTTGTAGGTAGTATATCAATTCATCACGTTTGGTTGGACGGTGGGGCCATGACATGTTTGGAAGGAGTCTCATCTCTGAAAGCGGTAAATTAGGATCAAATACTTGGTGCCTTTGCATAATGATCTTTGGGTTTCAAAAATGTATAAACTTTGTACCCGTTGTGTGGGCAACCCAAGATCGAGTATTATTTATACAGTGCCGTCAGTGTACGTGGTCCAACCAAAACGATCCTGCCCCGTGGAGCTTACAGCCCAGTTGAGATTTGCCTACTGTCCAATTATTCATCATAAGAAATGCTATAGCCAAACACAGTGTATTTTACAAACATTAACTATCTAAGCCTCATAAACACTTCTATGAGGCAGGCAAGGAGTAGTAGCCCCGTTTTACAGAGGTGGAGACCCAGCTAGAGAGGTTGTGTGACCTGCCCAGGGTCACAGAGCAACTTGGTGTCACAGCTGAGATTAGAACTCAGGAGTCCCTTGCTCCCTCTTCTATACTCCAGCCGCTTCTTTTTTCCCTTTGAAGAGCCAAACAGCCTGGATAGAGCCCCTCTGGATGACTGCACTTCAAGGACAAAGGGCGGCTTTCACAAATGGCCTGAGAGGTTCCAGTATTTTACTCACGTGAGCAGGACTGAGGGAGCGATGTGTGTGTGTCAACCCTGAGCCCTCCTGCAATCATTGAGCAGTGTAGTGTAGGAGGCACCGAAGATTTGCTCCGAGCCCTACTCAGGGCATAGCAGAAGGGGCTGCTCCTCTCCGCCCCCTGTACTTGTTAAAATAAAGAAATTGGTATAGAATATAAATGTGCTGGAGCTTTTTTAACATTCAGTGGAATTGCTACAGCTGTTGGGACTTTTCCCTTCTCTTCTCACTGGGTATTTCATTTGATATTTGCCCCTCCTTTCTGTGCTGCGTAGGGTTCTCCACTATGATATTTTTCATTCTCTGTGTTATTAAGAGGAAGGTAAATGAGATCTTCACAGCACAGAAGGTTTAAAACAAAATCTCAGCCCTGGTGTTTGTGTGGAGTTCCACTTACTCAATATTTGCCATTCAAGCTTCGGCTTTTGAGCGAGGCGCCTCTGAAGCTAAAGCCAGCTCTGACCCCAAACTTAATGAGATTAACTTTTGATTTATTTATTTGTTCTTTCCTCAAACAAGTAGAAGCCGCAGTGGCTTGTGTAATGCGTCTCTAGGGCTCATAGGAAGGGGAGGATGAAGAGAAGGGAGGGTTAGACTACAAATGACCAGTGGAAATTACAGCACTATTTTAAGTAGGGGGACAATTACTGATGGTTTTGTTTTTGCTTTTTAAATGTCTGAAGAGCTCCCTCCTGCCAGAGCTGGCAGGCTGCCTGTGCCTGCTGCAGAACAGTGGCATCTCTGCTCCCCTGGTCCCTCCACTCACCTCCAGTTAACAATTCAGCTGTGCAGGGTGACTTCACAAGCACACTGGTTTGGGTGCTTTCTGAGTACTCTGAGTTTTCTGTGGGTGGGGAGAGAGAGTGGGCTGAAATCAGAACTGTTTACACAGCCTCTTCTCCACTCCCAAACTTTAGGCCTGCTGATAAAATGAGACCCAGCTTTGAGCTACCTTTGCTCTCCCCTCGTCTCAAACTAGCAATTGTTCTGTCCTTTCCCCAAGAGGACAGGCCCTTCGTGGGCCAGATTGAGGGTGGAGAGGCAGAGGTGTCCCTCAGTCTGGCTTGCCCACAGCTGCCAGCTCTGCAACTGAAATACCAAGAGGGTAGTGGGAGGAATTCTTGCCTGTTGGAGAGGAGCCATGGCTGGGTGGTGAGTGGGAGGGAGTCTTCATCTAAACTGATCCCTCTCCACCAGTCCCTTGATTACTTCAGTTCCAGCCGGCAGTTTTTCACTGACAACTAATCTAATACTGACTGTAAGTGAAGCTAATTAGGACACAGGTATTTAAAACCAAATCAAATCCTGTGTACATCTCAGCAAGGAAGGGTCACCAGGTGCAAGTAAGGGGGGAACCGATGTGAGCCTGATCTAAACACTGCACTGGAAAGAGAGATGTAGCAAAGAATACCCAGGACTGCTTCAGTGGGCTGTAAGGAGGAGGGGAGGGTATTGAATGATTCCAGGGACAAGGGAATGAATATTTATGTGCAGAAAGGGGCAAGTGCATAGATAAGATGGTGTATCACATTGGGGATCAGGAAGGGAGATTACAAAGAAAGAGGGAGACTATAATTACAAAAAAATAAACATTTTTAAAACCAGAGGGAAAAGAAAAACTTACCTGCAAGGTGTTGGATCCAGTGACCTGCAGATCTGGGCAGCCAGTTGACTGAAGGTGGAACATTTCATGCTAGGACCAGCAATCTCTGCGAACTGCTCCTCCATATTACAAATGAGAGCAGCTGCAGTCTACTGCCGTGGGTGTGGTTCTGAGGCATAGGTTGCTCGGGTGGCTTTCAGGTGGGCAAAATTTAGGCACCTCTCCTTTAATTAATAGTCTATCACCAAGTTTCAGGCTGAGTGGCCCTCTGATCAGTTAACTAAGACTGGCAACTTTAACTGACGTCCAGCATCTTGATATAAAGTGACTATGTTTGTGATACTGATGAGATTGGAGTACAGAGGCAGCTAGCCAGTTTCCAATTGGCTTTAACGGTCAGGAGAAGAATCTGATCATCACTTAAACAAAACCCTTTGTCACCAACACAGCACATGAGTCAGTGGAGCTTTCATAGATTCAAAGGCCAGAAGGGACCATTGTGATCATCTAGTCTTCCCTCCTGTATCACACAGGCCAGAGAACTTCCCCATAGTAATTCCTACAGCGGATCGTTTAGAAAAACATCCCATCTTGATTTTAAAATGGTCAGTGATGGAGACTCCACCACTGTTCCAATAGTTAATTACTCCCACTGTTGAAAATTTACACCTATGTACTTATGTCATCTAGACTTAGCTCATGAATTCAGTGCAGTTTATCTAATTCCTCCGCAGGACAGTGTGTTCCTGTTACAGATACTGTGATGCTGTTGGATGGGCCACCCCAGAACCTGTAGTCCTGCTGGTAGGTTACCCAAATCCTCCTTCGGTCAAGATGGCATTTCTGCAAGCTCCTGGGCTCTCCCAGCAACTTCCCCTACCCCCATTCCAGCTTCTCTAGAAGAAAAATCATCACAGGAACCTGACAAAACTTCCTGGAACGAGAGCAGGGCAGAGGTTAAAAGGACTCAGACTAATGGAAGCTGTTCGCAGGGCCAGCGCTTGCATTTAGGCGGCTTAGGCAATCGCCTAGGGCACCAGCATTATTAAGGGGTGGCATTTTGCCAGAGGGGGCGGCAGGCGGCTCTGGTGGAGCTGCCGCAGTGGTGCCTGTGGACGGCCGGCTGCTTGCGCGGCTGTGGTGGACCTCCCGCAGGCACGACTGTGGCAGCTCCACCGGAGCCGCGGGAGCAGCCGACCGTCCGCAGGCAGGACTGCAGAGCCGCGGGACCAGCGCACGGGGCGGTGAAATGGCTGTGTGCCGAGGCCGCTCAAACCCTAGCGCTGGTCCTGGCTGTTCGCCTCATTCTCACATCCACATTCTGTAGGCCGCAGCACTTTTCTGGGGACCATATGTATCCTGGAGGAGAATATGGGGCAATCCATGGAAGCTCTGGATAGGCTTGGAGATCTTCATTTCATGAGTGCTAAGTGTGGTGTTGGCTGGACCCTACTATTGGCTCCGCTGTCCCCCCCAAGTGCATACACATGCACCCCTCTTCGTCTGTACCTTTACATCCCACTAGCTCAGCTAGGTCTCTTTCTCAGTTCACGTCTGCCAGTTTATTTTTACTCTCTTGCTCTTCCTTGGTGTTCTTTTTCTTCTTCCATCCTGTCCCTATTGATCTGCTGAGTAACTGGAGATGCACAGAACTTAGGACAGGAATAGAAACGAGAAAACCCTTGGCCTGTGCGCGCATCAGATGGGGTAGTGCAAGGGAGGGAAACGGAAAGACCTTTCCACACAGCTCTCTGTTTGTAGTTTAGTTTTCTGCTCAGAACAGCAACCAACCCAGTTAACCATGTGAGATTGAATGAATGAGGCTCCTCGTCTCTTTTCCTGTGTGCAGAGTCACAGGGGGCTTGTCAGGCAGGTGAGATAGAAAAGGCCACACTCTGCTCCTATCATGCAGCATCTCTTTGGAGTAATTTTCTCCTCTCTTGAATGTCAGGCACAGCAGCATTCACTAGGGCACACTCCATCACAGAGGTATTAATAAGCAGTAATTGAAGTTAATGTGCCATAGCCAGGACACAGAGATTCAGTTATGAGAAATCAGATTTGAGAGAAGTGAATCAATTTCAGACTAATTAACAGATTCCTCTCTTTCTTCCTCTCTTCCCTTTTTTTCCCTTTCTCTCTTTCTTTCGCTCTCTTTTTTTTCCAGACGTAAGTAGTCCTCTGAGAAAAATGTGGAATGTGAGCTCAGAGATGTTATTTATATTACAAAATGCACATGTGAAAGAGGCTTAGAGAATAATAATACCTCAACTGCTGGGCCTTTGTCTAGCCAAGGATTAATTAATTAGAAGAGATGATTTTCGGTTTTGTAGCTTGTTTGTTTTAGGTTCCATGCCTCTCCTTGCACAATCCGTTTTCTTTCTGTGAAGGTTCTTTTGGTGGTGGTGGGTAATTTTTGGTTTAAGTTTTCCGCCTCCCAGTGGTTTGGTTTGCAGTTTTTTTCTCCTGTTGTTTCATGCTGCTGTGAGGTACACACTTTTACACATGGATTTCCCTGCCAGGGTTGCATTTCTTTCTGTTTGAATAAGAGTATAGAGTTTGCCATAGCAGACCAAAACACTAGTCCACTATCCTGCCTCCCGCAGTGGCCAGTACCTGCAGCTTCATACTCAAAGGAACGTGACCCTCCCCAAACAGCCCCATAGTGCAACTGGTTAATTGTCCCCTGTTGTTCACATGCAGGGGGTTATTCTTTGCTGCCCTCCTAATCATCTTGTGCCACAAAACATGATAGTTGGTGGTACTAGATATAACATCTTGCCTAAAGAGATACAATTACCCGTCTGCTCAGCTGAGCTGCAGCCTCCTGATTCTGTCCCTTTGTATGGGGCAGTGGCCACAGCCCTTTGTGTTTTCATATTTAGGATCCAGACTGGAATCTGGAAATCGGTACACCTGTGTGAAATGAGTTCTGTTTGGTCTCAGCCTGTCTTTCAGTAAATGGAATTTCCTAACCCTCTATTTAGAAAGTTGTAGGAGAATCTCTACATGTATAGAATCATCACTTGCTATCTTCAGTCATCTGACAACTGCTTAAGGGTTGCTTTAGAAGTGAGGTTCTTAGATTCTGAAGAACAACTGACAAGTGATCAGACATGTTTTACTGAGGACTGGACGGGGGACTGGGAGCAGCATCTCCACCTGTTAGCAGCAGGAAAAATACACATGGGCAAAATATTGAAATGCATTTTGGGCTTCTCTCTGCTGAGATGCTGCTACTGAGTACAATGTGCCTACCACTCTTCCCCTGCACTGTTCTTGGAATTCTCAAGAGGTGGGGTATATATCACCCATGTTAGGGGTAACTGGCTCCCAATAAACTATAGCATCCTGCTTTTGAGGATTGCCAGTCAGCTAGTGAGAGTGTTCTGATGATGCACTATTCCATTGGCTGAGTGTGTTCTCTCTCACTGCAGGAGGATTGTATGGATGGAGTTTCTTTGGAAATGGTCTTAACTGGAATTAACTCTAGTTTAAGAGAAATCTGGCTCCAGGCCGTATAGTTAAATTAAGTTATTAACTCACATCAGCTGTTTGCTTATATTTCCCCAAGACTCTTAAATGCTATTACTGTAATTGCTGCAAAATGGAGGAGAGTCCTTGCAGGCTTGCAGTAAGAGGGGGAGAGAGTGGGAGACACAGAAAGCTCCTCCTTTGTCCAAGCACTAGTGACACTTCATCAATAGCAGCCGAGAGATGCTCAAGGTCCTATTACCTGCCTCTGGCTTCGTTTTGTGGAGCCTTCTTTCCTTTTGTTGCTGAGTTGTGTCCAGTCCTGAGCAGATAATAGAATTTCATCGATAGACTGAGGAGGTGATGTATGTTAAAGCACTTAATATAAAGAGACTTCTACAGAAGCCCAAATTAAATTTGGCCAATGAACTCAATTGCACGCATTATTGCGTTCCAGGAGAAAGTCCAGAGAGCATTTATACACATTACTCTGCAAATATTTATGTTAGTATATCTGTGGTACATCCTTTTCACCCTTCCTCCTCGTCTGCCTCCAGGCCCCTACCTAGGAAGGGTTTTTAAAATGACTGCTCTGAATGTAAATAATGATAAGGGGAAATCCTTTCCAAAGTTCAGCAGTATTTTGACTGCTGCTGAGTGGCAATTTATTTAAAATGAATTGCTGCGCCCAGTAGAGTGGCTATCCATTATGTTCATCATCTTGGCATCTTTTAGATGGTCTTCTCTTGATAACCCAACTCCAAATGAATTTCTAAGGGCAGCACAAATAGTTTTTTTTTTCCCCTCAAGGGTTCCAGTAGAATTCATCAGTCCATAACAACTCTGTGTTGCTAGGACTCTCTGTGGAGAGTATTGCTCATGGAGGCTGGGAGGAGAAAAGCATCTCAGGGATGAGTTTAATCAGTACGGTGCTTTGCTCTGTCAGGCGCTGTAGAATGGATGCATTATGTGAAGTGTCCTGCACATTAAGGCAGCGTGACACATACCTTGTTCCACACTACGAGGACCCAGGACATTAGGCTGTCTAATGCAAAGCTGCCAAGTTTGGATCGGGAGCTGAATTTCCCAACAGTGCAGCCTTATTCAGATCTGGGGTGGTGGTTTGAGGCTGAAATGGGGACTTTCAGATCAGGATATGGATTTCCCCAGGGTTCAGAGGTGGCAGCGTTGGGGATTTGGCTCCTGTGTAATCAGTTCAGGCCCATCTCTAGTCATGTGATGCATCTGCACTATAAGATCAAATCGTGGGTTGTGTGCTGCTGAAGCCATCTGATGTTGACATGACAAGTGTGTTCTGCACCTTGAGGTTACTTGGGCTGACTTACCACATGAGGTTTTCCCACCTTGCAATCTGGGATAGTGATAAACCCAGACTAGGTTATTTTTTCCAGGAATTTGAATCCAAATAGAAAACTCGTCTTTCTGGGAAAGCAGGGAGACGCCTACAGTCTGTATTCACTGGGAACTGTTTCACTAGCTTCTGGGTGCACAGATGGAGCACAGAGTCCCAGTGCAATGGCCATTGTATTTTGTATTTGCAGACTTGCTGTGATGTTAGTGAAATAGTTGCTTCATGCTTTGCTGATCTGTCAGAACAGTTGCAGAGAATTAGGTAGAAAAGGGGTTAATCGTCAGAGAGCTGCATAAGTTGCTGTGTATAAGCACAGGCTGTGGATGACAATAGTGGGAAGTTATTCATGTATTCATGAGAGCCAAGATTAGTTGAAAGAGGGACTTTCTCAGGGACAAAGAGGAAAGCGCTCCCTTCAAACACATGGTCCCGGGAGACTCATTAAAGGTTCATCAGTTACAGTGAGCAAACAATTCAGTGGAAAGTCATCATAATCCATACTTTGGACGGCAGACAATAACGGCTTTTCACTCCTGTGTTGAGTTTTTCTGATGCCAGCTGTGATAAGCAGACTGCAAGAAGGGATTTTAAGTGGGAGCGATTCCATTGCTGAGCTCTAGGGTGAGTCTAGATGGTCTCTGACTGGGGAGTAGGAGAGCTCTCCATCTCTAGCCTGAGACGCAATCTGCATTGCTAAGAAGATGGTGGCAAAGTTATCAGCTTTGAAGTATAGACTGGCCTTACTCTCTGCTGTAGAGAGAGGGCAGGTGATGGAGCAGGGAAGGGAGGACAGATGGAGACTGAGAGACATTGGTGAGTAGAGGTCATCTCCCACTGTAGTAATGGTGTGAAAGGGAGCACTGGAGGAACCCAGCTTCTCCCCTTCCAGCACTCTCCTGTATGCCAGTCACACACATCTCTGGAAATTCTGGATGCCTCGAGCTGCTTGTATGTGCAGTGTGTATGTCTGACTCAGATGGAGGGGGCTTGGGGCCAGGGCTTCTTCTTTAGTTCGAGGGAATTCTACGGCCTGTGTTACACAGGAAGTCAGACTAGATGATCCCAATGGTCCCTTCTGGCCTTGGGATCCATGAACCTAAAGCTCCCGGAGAGTGAGTACTGGGGACAAAAATGTTACAGGGGTGATGAGTGCAAGGAAGGTGAGCAACATACCCACTTACTGAGCATTTCCCCATCCCTAGAGCAGCAGTACAGTGTGGTGCAGTGGTTAGAACAGAGGACTAGGAGTCAGGGTTTCTGGGTTCTGGTTCTGCAACTGAAGATCCATGTGTGTTTTTGGGGGGCTGGGGGAGAGTCACATAGGTATTGGAACTAGGGGTGCTAGGGGGTGGCAGCACCCCCTGGCTTGAAGTAATTTCCATCATATACATGGTTTACAGTTTGCTTCAGTGGTTCTCAGCCCCTCCACTACGTGGATATTCATTTAACTTCTCTCTCTGTCTCAGATTCTTGATCTGTAAAGTGGGAATAAGGATCCTTAGTTAGCTTACAAGGGCATTGTGAGACTTAATTCAGTGATTGTAAAGGATTTGGAAATCCTGGGAATCAAATTGACTATCTCAGTGGATTTTTAAAAAAACCTATGTATGTTTTAATTTTATGATGAATGAAAGACCAGGGTGGTGGCTGCCTTTTTCATTCTTTCAGCTATGCTGGAAGTCTGCTGCACTTGCCTTAGTCTCCCCGGCTCCTCACTTAGAAACCTTAAGCATGCTGGCCCTCCGTCTCTCACGCGGAGACTTGGCGCTGACATGCCTCTCTCACTGAGAGCTGCTGCCGACCTCCGGAATGCTGACTCCTAGAAATGGAGGTGACTAGGAAATGTTCTTCACAGCTGCAAAACTATGCCTACACACCTGTAAATTTTCCCTGGTGCCCTGTGGTTCTCCTTGTGTCCCTGGCTTAGGCCTTGGCAGACTAGGCTACGCTGCATCATTTCCAAAGGGAAGAGGAGGACGGCTAAAGGACCTGCATTAAAAATCAATAAATGCTTCAGTAATGTAAGTAACAGCGTTTGGAGCCAATACTGTAGTGTTACTACAGCATTCAGGCCTATTACTAGGGAATACTGTTTGACATTCTTCTGTTTATTCCCAGCATGGACAAGCCATGTATGCTTCCCCTATATTGCCCTGAGGCTGGGGATGAGAGAAGTTGAGACTCTTCAATACTTGGTCTCTCTGCTGATGCCACCTCCTCTGCTGGTTTTTGTGTTAGAGAAACTTACCCATGAGGAACTGGACTGAGACCCACCACACTCATTTCACACAAAGGTCACTGAATAATTATCAAATGGTGACCACTGTCCCCTGGTCTAGGCATGAACCAGCAACTTAAGGGGGAAAGGCTCCCCCCTGCCCTGCCCCCAGCAGCCCTTGAGCCAGACAGACCTTACTGGAGGAATCATTTCATGATGGTAGAAAGGGAGAGGAGTTGTGGCAGCCCTGAGAATGGAGAGGTGTACAGTAGCCTGTGCTAGGACTTGTGGCATTGTCCACCCCTCTAATATCATGGATTAGATCCTAAACCCCTTTTCCTGGTCCTGCTCTGGCTCAGACAGTTGGGTACCCGATAAAGAGGAACAGAGAGAAGCAGGACTTGCAACCCTTTGGACAGGACTAATGCTATTTTCTCCATTCTCTGCCTGCTGGATCTTGGCTAGAGAAAGGCATTCTTCCCCCTCTGCTGCCAAGCTAAAGCGTGTGTCCTTAAACTGAAGGCACTGATGGTGATGGGAGGAGGAGAGTTGTTTTCACCCAGCCAAACCTGACGAAGGAGTTAAAGCAGAACAAAAGATGGGATGACAGTTGGGGATGTGGGAGTGGGACGGGAGTGGAAAGTTTTGCTCCAGGCAGCAGCAGCATGACGGGATCAGCAGCCTGGGCCATTGGAAGCTGCTCCGCTGTTCATTATTAAATAATGCATCCTGATTGATTGGTCTGAAAAGTGCTGCGTTGTGGGGTCAGGCTGCTCAAGTTATAGTTTTCTGGTTAGACTGATGATTCTCAAAGGTCGAATTCAGAAAGCAATTCCCTGGTAAAATTGATCCTTTGGACGAGGGAACTTTTGTGCTATGGATAGGGCCGGGCAGCGAGAAATAGCTGATCTGGGACTAAAGGAGGAGGGCGGCGGGCTGTCTCTGCTGCTGCTGCTGGCTCTTTATTTAATTTTCCTTGTTTACACTCATTAGAGAGTGAGAGCCCTCTCTGGGAAGCACAGTGCCCAGTCATCGCAACGTGCTCCGACAGCCAGACCGATTGAAGCATTCCGTGGCTGACCCAGGAAGCCTGTCCTTCCTCAGCCATGCCCTGCAGATGTGACAGAGGCATGCAAGACCACTGCTCCAGGACTGAGGGTAGCCCCAAGTGCTGATCTGGTAGCTGGCGCTTGGCTTGGCTGTTGTGCATCATGGGCAGTGAGCTCTGTGTGTGCACGGGGGCATGAGCGTGCACGTATACCCGCTTCCAGCAGAGACCCTTATTTCACGCTCTTTGTAGCTGTAGGAAGACAAGTCGGGGCTGCATCCCCCTCTCTGGCTGAGATTTGTATCTGAGGCCTGGTAGTCAGGTTCAAATTCCATGCTGTGGTGCAGCACCTCAGCTCTTTGAGGGAATCCCCTAGTTTTTTTTTACTGTTCTAAAGGCAGAAGAGGGGGGGAAATACGCTAGCCCTAGAAAAGGGCAGAGGATTCGGGGAACTTCTCTGCCATCATCATTGTGCCATGAGACCTTGGCTGAAGTTAAGAGAAATGTTTAGTAAAATGCACCAGGCAGACGGAAGTTCAGACACTAGCAGCTCAGCAACACCTTTCTATTGTAAGAGCTGCTCAGGCCCTGCCCAGGGAGGTACAGGCCATGACTGAATAACCCTGGTTAGCCTCTGTTGCTGCTGTGGGAATGCAGCTGGTGATGAACAGTCTTCTGACTCAGGGAAGGCCTTGGAGCATGAAGAGACTGTCACATTTCACACATGATCTGACTCTGCTGCCTTGTCATTACAATAGTGTATCTATGAATGACTGTAAAAGGTCCCAGGGACCTATGCCCAGTAGTGGCTTTTGGTCCTCTTGTCATGTGATCGCTGAGTGCACAGCAGCGCAATGAGCTATAATACCTTTCCTTTCCTGGGGCTTTCAAAGCAGCTAGCAAATATTAATTAGTTAAGCATTATCCATGCTGCATTGGGAAGTATTAGTCCCATTTTGTAGATGAGGAATTGGAGGCAAAGTAACTTGTCTATAGCATGGCCAGGAACAGAACCAGAAGCCCTGTCATCCAGGCCTTTACTCTGACCAAGCTTACAGCTCTAGGCTTGAGCTAAGGAGCAGGAGTTTCCCTTGGCTCTACTCTTCTCTACTACTCGGAAACATCATTTAGCACACAACAGTGCTCGGGTTCCATCTGCCTCAGACCCACGTGCCTACTTTTAAGCTTCCATCTGGTCTCCATCATTCAACCTGGAACTAATAGTTCTGCAGGGGGGAGAGGAAAACTTGTGCCACATGACAGTGTTGCCTCAGGAATCCATCTCTCCTCTGCTGAGAAAACGAGACTAGGAACACATGGCCTTGATCACTGGAGCGTCTGTCAGAAGGGGAGTGAGGAGCTAGAAGCAGCCTGTGTGGTTAAGGCTTCTGAGCTGCCTCCCATGTGTAGCACCCCTGCGTCTGAGTCTGGCTTTTAAATGGTGGGTTCCAGAGCTGAATCATGCACTTTGTTGTCCCATTTCACAAAGAGTGAGTAGTGCTGTACCTCCCTGAAACCCTTGCTCTCGGACTCAAGCCTGGGCCAGCTCAGCAATGGTGATGCTCTGACCTGTTTTAACCTGCTATCTGCTTACTCCCTCTCCTTCTTTTGTTACTTTTATAGCAAGAGAGGAAGCCAGTGCTCCCTGGATGCTAAATAATTCACAGAGTCAGGCTCCATGCTCCAGAGTGCTGGTCACTGCCTATTCAAAGAGGTTAGGACATCAGTGCAGAAACTTCTGTCAATCAGAGGCAGACGGAAGAATCCATCACAGCTGAGACATGGGGACCCTTTTTTTCTAAGTGCTGGCTAATGCCCCCTCTTCCAGAGTCTCTGATTTACAAACTGTTCCCAGCGTTTTTAAGTTCTGTGGTTTTTAGCTTTCAGCTGTTACCTGCCATTGCCAGCCTTCAGTAACACAGACACTCAAACATAATATGATGTGTTTGGCAGCTCCTGCTTGAGAGAGCAAATTTGCTCTCTGATAGAGTGTACTGTGGCACCTTATATGTCACATGCATCTGATGAAGTGAGTATTCACCCACGAAAGCTCATGCTCCAAAACGTCTGTTAGTCTATAAGGTGCCACAGGATTCTTTGCTGCTTTTACAGCTCCAGACTAACACGGCCACCCCTCTGATACTTGATGGAGTGTACATTTCCTTCTCTGCCTGGGTCAGAGATGAGCAAGCATTGTATGTTGGAGAGGAGGGACTCTGCCCAGTTTCTGCATAGCATGTGAGTAAATAGTTTGCCGTAAATAAGAACAAGGAAACAAAAATAACTTATGAGTGAAATCTTCCAGCCATGCACAAATGGGATCACAGCAAGGGCGGACTCAGTGGATCAGAAACATGGGGATGGGACTCTTTGGAGATTCTAAAGAAACTTCTGCTCCTAGAATATTTTCCACAAGAGATTGTGATTTCTGTCTTGACTGGGTATAGTGCAGGTGAACAATACCAGGTTTATACCTCTTAAGACTGATGTCCTCTGTTTATTCCCAGAACAGATACAGCAGAGAAAGCAGCCAGACAAGCTTCTCCTATGCACTGTCCCCTCAATAGGCCTGATTCTCCACTGTCACGAACCTTCTGGTCATTTACACCTGTAAAAACTGGGTACTGCCCAATCAGACTTCTTCACTCACTTACATGGGTGGTTACATTTCTACACCCCCTTTGCACAAATGTAATTGTTACACAAGGTGCAAGGTTGTAAAGAATCAGGCCCATTGTACCTCAACCCTAACCTAGAGGAACTACTTGTAAGATAAGCAGGGAACCCATGGTCTATAGGGCGCATAGCCTGACCATAGACTTGTAAGCCCTGAGTTCTAATCTCAGTTCTGACTTAGTAAGAGTTGCCTAACCCCTCTTCTTCTGAGTCCTTATGTGTAAAACAGGGGTATTTAATGGCTACCAATCTTGCAGTGGTTCATTAAAAGTTTAGTCATTAATGTTTGCAAAGTGCTTAGTACTGTTTCCATTCTTTGTTTTCTCTGGACGCTTCCAGAAAGGGAGCAAGTTGTGAGGATTTTTTTTTGACACGTGGCCTTTTATCCACTAAGAACTGACCTGAGACTCACTATATTCATTTCACACAGGGCACCAAATAGCCAACAGTTGGTTATAACTTTCAGTGATCACTGCTCAGGGCTGGATTGCAATGGGTGGTCTTGGGGTGAAAGGTTCTATATCCTAGCATTACTCCACCCCCTGGGAGAAAGGCTCTTAATTTTAACAACCTGTTTGGGGATTGAGGGTCTTGACTCATTAATATAAACATGAGCTTTTCCTCTAAAATCCTTTGTGTCTAAGGGCCTGAGATAGCTCAGAAGAAGAAAATGGGAGGTCTGGGTGATTCTCAGAGTCAACCTCCCCTTATCTTATCCCCATAGGAATTCGGCATGGGAAGAACATGTGGAACTGGGAGGTCTGGGTGGTGTTTTGGATTGATATGGAGGGTTTATTTAACATCAGTCTCCCTTGGATCACAGGTGAAAAGATTTTGCTGATCTTCACTTAAGACTTGGTGATTGTTGGTCAGCTGCACAAATAGTAATAAGTTAGGGCTAACTTTGGCTCTGACTTATACATTCTGCAGTTGCATTGAATTCAGTGGTGTTGCACAGGGTGTGAGTCAGCACAGAATGTAGACATTAGCATGTATATAATGCCTTTCATCCAAGGATCTCAAAGCACATTATAAATAAGCCTCATAATGTTACCCCCATTTTACTGATGAGAAAAGAGAGGCACAGCATTAGAAAGTAAGGCCAAACCTGGTTGCCTAAAATCAGGCCCCCTAAATCCATCTTTAGGCACCAAAATAAGTGGCCTGAGATGCAGTTGCTCAATGAGTCTCCTGTCTCCTAGAACCTTGATCTTACCAGGGTAGGTTGTGCCATTTACTACTAGCATTTATAAACAGGCATATTCCTGTCCTATTGCAGTCATGTGGGTAGAGGTGTTTCAGATGCCCCATAAACCAAAGAATGAATCCTTGTAACACAAATGCCAATAGGAACATGGGTGAGTGCCGTGAAACCCTTATCAGAGCTGCTGTGAAGGAGTAACTAACTTGGCTCTACTTCTGTATGTTCAGCTACACAGCATGTCCATCTTAGCTGGGAGTGGATGTGTTACTGTCCTGAGAACATAAGCATGGCAATACTGGGTCAGACCAAAGGTCCATCTAGCCCAATGTCCTGCCTTCCAACAGAGGCCAATGCCAGGTGCCCCAGAGAGAATGAACAGAACAGGCAACCATCAAGTGATGCATCTCCTGTCACCCATTCCCAGCTTCTGGCAAACAGAGGCTAGGGACACCATCCCTGCCCATCCTGGCCAATAGCCATTGATAGACCTATCCTCCATGAATTTATCTAGTTCTTTTTTGAACTCTGTTATAGTCTTGTCCTTCACAACATCCTCTGGTGAAGAGTTCCACAGTGGCATTGCGTACCATTTTCTCTCTTTCATTTTCCTCCTACAGGTGTAAATGCAACCTCCATGCCAACCTGTGCTCCTTTAAGGAGGGCACCCTGCAGTGTGAGTGCGAACACAACACCACTGGCCAGGACTGTGGCAAGTGCAAGAAGAACTTTCGCACCAGATCTTGGCGGGCTGGCTCCTACCTGCCTCTCCCCAATGGATCCCCTAACGCATGTAAGTTACTATACTGAACTGAGCCCACACACTGGCCCTCTACACAATTCCTGTAAGTCAGCACCGCTTCAGGATGCCTCCATCTGGAGTCAGTGTACAGGTCTGCAGGAGAGGAGGGTTTGGTTTTACAGTGGAAGTAAACATTTATTTGGTTCTCAGTGTGCACAGGAATTGGTTGCCACGTGGGTAAATGGAAGGGGAGCTTGATGACTTTTTGTAGTGGAGTGGCTGGAGTGAATGGATGTGGATGGACAGTAGGGTATCCATGCTCACAGATGGTTAGGTGTAGGCCATCAGAGAGATCCATGGCCTTGAATAGGCATTTTACTCTGAACTACTCTATGTCCCTTAAAGAAAACATCAACAAGTGGCTGTGGGAATGTGTTTACCTTCAATTCAGTGCACAATAATTGCATGGAAGACTGAAGAACAGGAGGATGGAAAGGAATGTTGGGTGCCCTATTTATTGTCAGCTGGAAGCTGTTCATAAGTACATCATGGAGTATCTGGCCACAGTGAAGAAGACAAAAGTGTCCCTGTCCCTCAGCACATCGACAGTCCCATGCAATTAATTGTCTGCTGCATTCGTGTTGTGTTACATGCTCGCTTGAAAACAAAAACAAACATCAAGGCTGTAAGCCATCATCATCTGATCACGGGAATGTTGGTGGAGGAGGACACCGGACATAGTCCAGTCTCTCCAGGGTTATGTCCAGTTTACATTAGCAGGCTTGCTTAAATGTCACAGAGCAGCAGTAACCATTCCAGCCTTTTAAGTAGCAGCCTTGAGTGTTACCAAAGAGAATCCTTTTTTCCCTCCCCCTTCATTTCTGAAAGATTTATGTGCTTTAAGATGATCAAAGCTGAAATACAGGCTCCGAAGGCCGTGACAGGAATGTTTTGTGTGTGCCAGGGATGGTAGATGAGCTGATTCTTTGAAAGGGAACAAGCTTGTCAGCTACCGCCAACTGCCTGTGTTCCTTCAAAGGACCCTGGGAGAGATTTTTGGTGTTGACAGGGACAATGACATGCTATTCTCTTTCTCTTCCTTCCATCTCTCTCCCCATTTCTCTATCTTCCCTTCCTTTTTCCTCACTTTTCTTATCCCCACTTCCCTCCCCTCCATTTCTCTCTCTTTTGTACATCTGTCACTCATTCTTCTTTCCCTATATCTCCCCTTCCCTCCCCCTACCCCTCAAGCACCCACCTCATCCTCTCTCCCTTCAACTCTCTCTTTGGCAGATTTATGGCCAACTTCTGGAGTAGAAGCAATTCTCCAAAGGCCTTTCTCACCAATCGTTGTAGCATTTTCATTGCTGGCCACCTTCTTTATGGTTGGGGAAAGGTGACTACTGGGTGTTTATCTCCCCTGTAATATCTGGATTAAATGTGACCTTAAATGGTCCTCAAACTTTTCTCCCACCTGTGACCAATAAACTAGCAGTGTTGGAAGCTGGCTCCCTCAGCCTCATGCCATTGGCTACACAATTTAGAGGCAATTTCTTCCCACCAAAACCTCCCAGCCTCAGGTCAGATGCTGTTTCCCCTCTCCCCCCAGCCTGCATTGCTGGGTGTTCTGTTCCAACCTGAAAAATACCAACCCCAATACAATCCCCTCAAGAGTCAGGGCCCGCAACTTGGGAATCCAGCAGTGGTGATGTGGAGCTAGTGGTGTAGCAGCACTGACTGGGTTCACATCACACGGTTTCTAGAAGAGACTATGACAAGTCTCAAAAGCATTCATGATCCTTACTGGGCATAATGGCAGGCCAGAAAAAGGGTTAAGAAGAAATTCTATTAGCAATAGGCAAGCTGGCTTTCCTCCCTCCAGCCACTGCAGGTAGATTTCAGCCTATGCCTCAGGACCCAAACATTTTCAAAGCCACTGCTGTCTGGTCACCTCTACGGTTTGCCTAAGGCTGCTTTTAAGACGCAGCAAGCTGGAACAACCATCAACAAGGCTCCTGTTAATTAGCACAATGGCTCTCGGCTTCTGCTGACCCTGCTTCTTTTCCTTTTCTCCAGGTGCAGCTGCAGGCTCGGCCTTTGGCAGTAAGTAAAAAAATGTAACTGAACTGCTGGCATGTGACATCTTCAGCGCATGGGGCCTGTGCACATCACTTGGGAGACAAATGGTTCTTTTCTTCTCATTATCATCTGCCAGGCAATAAGTCTTGTCCTCTAATTGTCTCTCATTGTCTGTCCCATCAAAGAGCTTTCTATTTTCCTTCTTTGACTTCAGTAACCTCATTGTTTATTTCTCTGGCATGGTTTCTCCCCCTGAGGTTCGTTAGAATGGCAGCAGGAAAGGAAATAAAAAACAACACACTTCTTCAAAATCACCAATGATTGTAGTGAACTTTTCCCACCCAGTTTCACAGACTTCTGCTCTAAGGACCTGTTTTTGAATTATTTGATACAGCATCCAGTTTGGGTTACCTTGGGCCTATCATGCCATCCATTTAAAAATAAAATTATATATAAGTGTAATATTTGAGGCACAAGCAATTGATTTCAGTGGGGATTTCTGCAGATCAAGCACCTTCAAACTTTGGGTCACCTGGAATCTAGATCTGAATTTTATGGCTCAGGTTACTCTATGAAAGAAATATACGGTGAAGGTGGAGAGAACACAGTGGAAATGTGATGGTGAATGGGATAGACAGGCTTGTTTGTGAGCATAGGGCAGCTAAAGAGGGATTATTTAGCCTTCACAGAAGACAGGAGGTGACCTGAATTAAGTATTTAAACTAGCTAAGGGTTATTATGAAATTAAGCATGATAATCTACATACACGAGGTTGTGGGACAAACAAGGACTTAGGGACATAGGTTGAAGTAAGAATTTATATTCATAATAATCCCTCACATTTTATTATTGCTGGTCAGAGCAATGAGAATTGGAATAGAATGAATATTATAGTCAAATCATGGTATCAAGTAGTGTTCCTGAATTACTCTGTCATCCCTGGGGTAACTCCCCTGACTTTTCAGGAGTTATACCAATGGTTAATTTGGCCTATTGTATTAAATAATCCAATGTTTGCTTTTGGGAATTTATTAAATGAAAGGGACGTCATTTGATTTTATGATCCCCTTTTGGTGGTCTGAAGGGAATTGTTTTGCTGATTAGGAGGTTTGCCTGGGAGAATCTTTGCCATCAGAGAGCTCAAATGTATATGAGAGAGATGGCACAACTATTGTTAAGCTTTCAGATAGGAAAGGCTTGTGTAGCCTGTTTCTGATCCCACATGACTGCAACTCCTACCTCTCTTTGCCATTATCCCATCATTATACAGACACACTCATTCTCTCTTGGCTTTCTAGGTTTAATTAACAATGAGTTAGTGATAAAGTTGGCAATATTGAAACCAACATCCATGCCAACAAAGCAAAGTTATATAGCAACCCAGCCGAAACATGCACGCACACATGGAATCTTCCTAGGTTCTCAACACAGACATAACACTGTCCCAATGCTAAATTCTCTCTGGAGTTGGGGTTACCCCCCACAAACCCAGCAGCTTCTTCTGTACATATGGGGCAGCTGGGTTCTTCAGTTTTTCCTCTCTCTCTCTCTCTCTCTGTGATTAAGAGGCAACCAAGAGCAACGCTTTTTGGTCACCAGTGTCCCCAGTTCCTGGTAGGTGATGTACTCTCAGGAGTGAAGCAGCCCTTGTGTTCTGTAACCACCAGCTGAGGGCAACTCCTTTACGTGAATAATAATGGTTGGAATTTACAGGGCCTTAAAGCCAATTCTCTTCCATTAGATTCAGTGGGAGTTTTGAGCATTGATTTGAGTGGGAGCAGGTCCTGTGTGCCTCCTTCACCATGAAAAGAGATCATGGAAGTGCCCTTGGGCTTGGGATTTTGCGTACCATAAGAAGCAACAGCGAGAGCCACAGAGATCCTCCAGCCTCCTCAGGTGCCTTCTTTCCACCTCTTTTCTTTGTTTCTTGTTAGCGTATGAACGACCACAGCGAGTTTCCACTACAAAACCCATTACCACTACAATGCCCAAAACTGCAACCACCACCACCGCCACTAACCAGCCTGTCACCACGCAGCAGCCAGGTGGGTGCCAAGCTCCACCCCGCGAGGCAGATCCTACCCTTGTTTGTACAGCTAGGTCCCTTAGCTAGTTTCACTCCTGATTCCTCTACTGGCTTTGCTTCCCGCTGCAGCTCCTCAAGTGGCAATTATTAGCTTTAAAAGGAAGATTATCTCCTTGTTCATCCATCTTGTAGGAGTTTCTGGGGACATGGATAAAAATCACACTGGATGGGTTCAGATCCTCCCAGCCAGCAGAAAGCCTAATTAATGTTCATCCCTAATTTAATTCAGGGAAAAGGGCATCTGAACGTGGAAGTTTAATAATACACAGATTCTTCCCTCTTCAACAACAGCAGTCAATCCCAATCCCAAAGTTGACTCCTTAGAAGAGGCAGGTTCTTGCATGACCCTTCATCTGTCTGTCTATCCTCTGCTGCTGCTCTGAGGTCATCGGAGCATCATTTCCCCTTCTCAGACCAGGAAGTAGAGGGCAGATCTGGAATTTGGTGGCATCTGAGATATCATTTTGAAGCTTTTACTTTGAGATTAGCCTTTCAAAGTCCTTCTGAGAATGAATAGCTGAGCCACAAAAGTTGCTCTTCTCTGTGTACTACAGTGAGGACAAGGATGGGGGAGAAAGAAATCTGAGGTTTTATTTGCCTGTTTCTTTACCAGAAAAGAACAAACTTGACTCACCCCAAGCAAAGGGCATGTAGGATTTAGAAGGCTGGTTTTGTGTCTCCGCTTTGCACAACTCTAATAAGGCATTTTCAAAATGCAGGGGTAGGTTCTCCACACTCCTACTTCTGCTTTGACCTTCCAGCAGAATGATGAAAGTTGGTCTGAGTGGGCAGTTGAGGATTTTTCTTGCATCAGGGAATTCTCCATAGTATAAAAGGCATGGTCAGGGAAAGAGGGCCTGGCCTGAGCACTGCTGCATTCTAGTGATTCCCCAACTAATGGAGTGGCCCCTCAGGGCCCATTGCAGGTGGGTGTAATTTAGAGCATCCCTGAGAGTGCTCTAAGCTGGGCGAGGAATTGAGTCAGCTATCTTTGCTCTGCTCCTTAGCCTCTTGAGTCCTGTACCAAACCCCTCTTGGCCAGATCTGAGGATATAATCTGCGAAGTTTTACATTTGGAAAGTGGGTTTGGAGGGAAGAGCCACACTTTAATGATCATCAGAATGATTCCATAAAATGCTTGGGGACAGGCTGAACACACACACTGGAAGTCCCAGAATATTATTTCTTAATATCTTCTAGACTGCCCAGTAGAGAGAACTTGTATCACTTTTTTGGGGAGAGAAGGTGGTTTGTTCATTTATTTATTTAGTTATTTATTTAGCTACATGCAGGCCTGGTTTCTCTCTTCTTTTGGAGAAGAGGAAATGAAATGTTTCTGCTGTTAGTTTACAAGCCTCATGCACTTACTCTGCTGCTGTGCCTTCTGGATCTGATTTTCCCATGAGGACATTTTCCACCACCAGTACATTAGTAACAGTCAGTCTTCTGGGGGAGTTGTTGGAAGCCAGTTGAGGGAAAGGCAATGCTTGATTGTGTGTGTGAGCCGGTGGAGTCTTTTCATCCCAGGGGTGTTCAGCAGATGATCACTAACAGGGCTTGGCCCTGTGGCTAAGCTCCAGATGCCACAGCTCCAAATGTCACCATTGCTTGGTGGGCCAGAAGGACCCTGACCACCACAGAAGGGGTAGGGGGAGAAAGAACACCAGAGGAATGCAGAAGAATTTATAAAGGGGGTGTACCTGTATTTAGTTTATCATCATCAAAGTCTTCAGTCCCATTGCCCTATAAATTCTCTGACCTCTCAGGCAAATCCACAGTTGCCTAGGGAGGCAGCCCCCAGCCTGTGCCCAACTCTCCCCAAACTCAGTACCTTACCTTTCCCACAAGGGTGATAGTTTCTTCTCTGGACCCTTTCTGAGCACTTTTCCCCATAGCACTCCCTCAGCCTCCAATCTCCTTGGGTGGTACCTCTCCTCCCTGGAGATGAGTTTATCTAAACCCGAGGCCCTGCCCACTCCCAGCAGCCTCTGAGTGGAGTAGATAATTGGAGTCAGCTGCTTGGTTTTTCCCCTCCTACCCACATGTGACAGTCCACACTGCCACAGAGTGTTTATGCAAATATAGATATAATCATGAGGGCACCATGGGTCAGTATTTACAATGGGGGGTTGGATGGATCAGGAAACCTGGTTTCTATTTCCACTAAGGCATTTTGTGACCTTGGGCTAGTCACTTCAGTTTCTCCATCTGTAAAATAGAAATAAAACTTGCCTGTCTATGCTAATATATGTAGTGAATGGGTACCTACAACCCACACTTGAAGATTATATTAGCTCAAAGAATGTGTGCCTATTATCTACATACCTGTAATAATGAAACTTGGGTCTCATGTACATAACATGCACCCAATGTCATGTGATTTTTATCCATATTTGACCATAGCAGTGCTTTTGTGCGTAGCGTGTGTGTGTGTGTGAGAGAGAGAGAGAGCGTGCATCTTGCTGAGCATCTGTCTCTTATGGTGCAATTAATGATCTGTCGAGGTAGGGGAGTGGCAGAAAGGCTGCATGTTTCTATCAGAGAGGGGTGAACAGCTCTGAGAGAAGAATCAGACCATCTTCCCCTGAACACAAGACCTTTGTCGTTCTCTAGGCTGGAACCAGCCCCTCTCTGAAGGTTCTGGTTTACACCACTCACTTTTCAGTAAATGATTTCTCCTTTCCCAGGCAGTGTCTGCAGCTCTAGGTTCTAATCCAGATCAGAACTAATGCTAACAATAAAACCTGTTCTCATGGCCTTTCTAGGCCCAGATGGTTCAGGGTGACTCCAAAGCTTTTGAAGAACAACATTTGTGACTGAAGGTTGCCAGGAAAAGAGGCTTAAAATATGATCCCAAGGGCTGCATGGGACTCCCAGCTGTTCTTGAACATGACTCTTCCAGAGAGAGCTGCCCATCTGTTGGTGGCCTATCAAAAAGAGCCGGTGACCTGTGACCCACTTTCTGTGCAAAACCAGTTTCTTCCATTGAATTAACTGGTGTTAGGCTGCAACACAATGCCCCTGTTTCTCGATTGGGGTGGGCAGGACTGAGCTTCAAGCCTCTTGTTCCCCCTTTTTGTTCCTCTACTGACTTAATGTGTTACTCCTCTGGCTGAAATGGCCAGGGTGCTGAAAGCCCTAGAGTCGATCCCCATTGATGGCTATGGCCTCTGCACAGATGTTGCCACAATACATTACATGTACATGACCAGGCCCAGATAGGAGGAGGCCCTAATTCTGATTGGCCCCGCTACATATGTTTAAAATCAGTGTAACTCTATTGTCGTCAGTGGAGTTACTCCTAGAGCTGGGCCAGAACCCCAGCATTCTCCCCCTACCCCCTCACATGGGTTCAAAATCCAGGTCTGAATTTTGCTGCTCAGGTCCCAGCTGTACTTTAAACACAGCTCTAGCCAGGAAGAAATTTTTAAAAATTCCTTTAAAATGCTGCCTTGTCTCTGTGCTGTTCCTCCTTCCTTTGGCATGTGTTCTGTTCTTTTCCCCTCTCAATTTTTGCTTCCCACCCTGAGCAGTCACTGCCAAACAGCCAGCTGAGCTCCCTGCCTCTGTGCCTATCCAAGAGACGCAGAAAAAAACAGGTATTTAAAGCTAGGCTGATCTTTTTCCCCCTTCCCAAGTTGTGCTTTCATGTACTAGCTGGCAGCAGTTGGGAGAAGAATGTGGAACGTAGACTAGAAGAGCAGATTAGATTTGTTTTTGATCTTTAAGTTGCATAGATCCACTAGCTGACTGCTCCTTTTAGCTGCTTGTAGTGTTCTTTGTGGTCAAGGTGGAGCTGTGGTCGTGTGTTAGTACGAACCTCTTTTGCCTTTCATGTTGCCAGGGAGCAAATGCGAGGTGGGAGGGGGAATAGAGTGCATTTAAAAACATAGGGACATAAGGACACTGAAGGGGAGAGACAACTAAAGGAAACTGAGGAGTCATGCTGAAGAGAAGTTAATCAAGTGCTTTTCTTAATCTGTTAATTTCCCTTTCCCACTTCCTTATAGAAACTTGTCATCTTCTGTCAGATTTTGTGCTTTCCATGGTCAGGCAATGGCATTCTTCCTCCGAAGTTGGGGTGATCAAAAAAACCCCACCTCTCTATCTCTTCCTCTTTTTTTTTTTTTTTTGGTTCATGGTCCAACCATCTCAATGGTATCAGTTCAGCTCTGGGAAAAGCAATTTGTTCGTTAACTGCCCTGACAGAGCCAAGAGAAGGAGCACAGAAGTGGAGTGCAAACCATCGGTTTTGTATAGGTCCTACATAAATATTAGCTACTCCACTTCTGTACTTATTTATTTTCTGTTGGCTTCCTAATGTTTGAACAACCCAGTTTCAGCCTTTTTTAATGTGAGAATCGCGTGAATTTAACAAATGCTTCCCACAACTAGGAGAGTGAAAGAAACATCCAGTTTACTGGAGCCCTCTTCCCCAGTATAGACAAGACCTAGGACACCTCTTGTCTGTATTGAAAAAGCTCAGTGATGGGACCATCCTGATTTTTGCCATACTCCAATTCTAACTGAGAGGGTCTGGAAGAGAAATTTGTGTCTCTACCTCACACCCACAACTGCTATGTAAAACCATCTGTGAATGTCACAAAGCTACAATGGAAAAGTTCTTGGGATAAAGGGCATTAGTAATTCTTCTGACTCTGCAAAGACGAACAAGTGGAGGTGTATGTGAATGACTAAAAAGCAAAATGCCTCTAGGGCTGTTTTTTATTGTGACTCTAATTAAACCCTTGCCAATTAGTGAGGGGCTTTTTTCATATTCTCTTTAGCACTCTATTAGTATCAATCGGCTTCCATTTTCCCAATGAAAAGGACACTGTCACCTACTTTTAGAGATTGTCATATATTTTTTACTCTGCATTGTTTATAATCCCCTAGTAGGGGCCGGGAAATCACATTTCTCTCCTTCTTGGGTTTGTTCTTTTAAATTTGGCAAAAATTAAGGAAGAGGAGGGGAAAAAAACCCTCATATTACTCAACTGAAGTTTGAAATTAACAACATGGCTTTTTCATTTTACTTCCTGGTTTGTACACTAGCAAGAATGAAGATTGTCAACAAAATTGTGGCACTAGGGTTTGCTACAGACGCAGTGGGGAGGGCACACAGTGAGTTCTTTGCAATGGGAATGACACAAATGGGCAGCCATCTTGTGGTTTTAATTTCTTTGCAATGCTTTCTTGAGTTCCTTCACTGATTTTTAGGAAAATAGGCATGGCCAGAACACAGGCCTGGGAGCTAGGCACTCCTAGTGACTGTGTTGCACTCAAACTTTCCACTTCTAGTCCTTTACTCTGTACTTGGTCAGTGTCCCACAGTGCCTCTAGTGGCGAAGGCCTCGGAAACTAAGGAATGCCTGTGGTGGTACATACACCTCTACCTTGATATAACGTGACCTGATATAACACGAATTTGGATATAACGCAGTAAAGCAGCGCTCCGGGGGGCAGGGCTGCACACTCTGGTGGATCAAAACAAGTTCGATAGAACGCGGTTTCACCTATAATGCGGTAAGATTTTTTGGCTCCCAAGCACAGCGTTATATCAGGGTAGAGGTGTATACAGCATGGGTGGGATCTGAAACATTACAAGCTGCACAGTTGTATAGGTGCCAGAATAAGTCAGCAGCACTCCATTGCAGTCAATAGGGCTCTGCCAGTTTATATCAGCAGAAGTTCTGGCCCTTCATCTCATAAACCCAAGGCTGCTAGCTGTCTCTTCAGTTTGCCTCAACCTCTTTTGTAATGTGACTTTCCTATATTACCTCTGCAAGAATTCACCAGCTCATCGGCAGCTGCCCCACTGCAGGTGGGCTCCCCTCAGTCCAAGGCTGATCCTGGAAAAGAAGGTAGGAGACTTGCTGCTGAACTGGTGTTACAGTCCAAGTAGGGACCGATGCTTAGAAATTGCTTGTTACTAGAATTCTCTGCTTTCCATGCATCTCTCTCTCCAGCCCAGTTGGGAAAGGCTCTGGTTTGGTCTGTCGCCTACACACCATTGGTAATGTGGAGAGGCTAGACTGAGCCTCCGGGTTTATCATATACGTGAAAGATGAAGACGATAAATGGTAGAAGAGATTGTTCTCAGCTTGGTGCTCGGGTGAACTGCGAGGATCATGGAAATCTAGTTGATTCCTGAGTTTAGACTGTGTTTGTGAAATGGAGTAACTTGGTAAATGGTCAGGAATGTGTTGTCTGGTGCATAGACTCTGTATGTTTCCTTGGCTTCTTGCCCTGTGCTTATGTGACCAAGGTGCACTGTAGACACTACACGAGGGAATCTCAGGAGATGGCATGCTGGGCTTTGGAGCCTGAGGCTCAGCTTACCTTGCCTAGTGCCCCTCCTTCCTGGTTCATACTGATACACTCAGTGCTGGCAGCAGACTGGCACTATCCAACTCTGTTTCCCAGTCGATGAGCCCCTGGCAAGTTCCTGCTGTATAAATTAGCATCCCTTTTAATATAGAATCTAATGTGTATTAGCACTGGGCCCACACTAAAACCCAAGATCTTGAAATGTGAGGGGCTTGGAATGGAGGGCTGGAATTCATACCTAGATCTGGCATTCATTGTTGGTCCCTATCTCCATAACAATGTCAAGCCAAAAACCTGAAGCCAAACCCTGCCCCAACTTTGGGGCATTTGAAATCTTTGTGGTTTGGGCCAGCTCTAAACTACACGTAGATATGATACTGTATGTGGAGAGATGGAGTCATATTATCCATATCTATGCTAGATTGTGCTGATAAAAGGTGCACCTGGTTGGTAAGGATCTTTGTAATGGCCTTTATGAAATAATTGGGACACTGAGTTCTAGTTCTAGCTTTGCATCTGAATCTGACCTTGATTGAGTCATTTTCCCTCCGTCTCAGTTGCTCTGTCTGTAAAATAGGTCTAATGATGTCCACCTTTGCAGAGTGCTTTGAGATCGATGAATGCAAAGCATTATATAAGTGCTAAGACTTGCTGTCACCTGAGAAGATACATTAGAAGTGGCCCGGCTCCCAGTGATGTCTGACCACCATGAGGGGGTTTCCTCAGACCTGTATTCTCACATAGTCCATCTGCAGTTTGTTCTTCAGGTTTGAGTTGCTTATGTGAAATCCAGCTAATTCTGAGCTGACAATATTTAAACAAATCAAGAAGAAAAGAATTGTCTTGCATTCTGTCAATTAACAGGGACAGGTGCTTTATTCTCTGGATGGAATTAAAAGTGTTTCAAGACCAACTTAAGTTTCTACCATTTGGATTGTTGCCAAGTGAGCTAATAGGCAACCCTTCTGTTTAAGGAAGGGCTTAGAAATGGTGGCTAGAGGATCCTCTGTAGCTGGTGAGATTCCAGCTCCAGCTTTCCTCTCCGGTATAGTTAGGCTGTAGAATAGCCATATGCTGCCAGCAAACCCAACAGCTCCTTGCATGAGGAAAGGTAATTTTACTGCTTCTAACCGTTGTTGAAGACACTAATTTCCATGGAGCATTGATGGTTTTTAGAAATTGGGATGGGGGGGGGCAGAGAAATTTGATACTGCTCCACCCTCCCAGTCACTGTGCCTGACTGAAGCTCCCTACACAGCCTCTATGAGGAACAAATACAGTGTCTACATTAAGCTGATGTTCTCTCTGTTGGTGCCATTTCAAGCTGTTCGGCGTCCAGCAAACCCAACAGGGCTTGGACCCAAACCTGCTCCACAGGAGCCTCCTGAAAACATCCGAGGTAAGGAGGTGCTCTCGGGCTTGGAGCCTGTGTCAAAGGGAAGCGAGGACAGAGCGAGGGGGCTCTCTTCCAATGTCAATAAAACGCGGATGCATAGCAGTCATTAGAATAACTAGGAGGAGCCGACCATGGGTAGCGAATTCCCAGGTGGATCATAAGAGATTTGGGCTGGACTAGCCCCTTAAGGCTATGAACTCTCATCAGCCTGTATCCTGGAGCTCTTTCTTCATAAGCTTGTAGGATCAATGGATGAAGACAGACTGGGATGGGAAGAATGGTCTTGAGTTGTGAGATCTAGATTCTCTCTCTGGCTGGGCCACTGACTTAGTGTGACCATATTCAAGTCACTTCTCTTTCTACACCTTCAGTTTCCCATCTGTAAACAGGGGGTGATGTAGCTTACCTTGGAGGGGTGTCTGTGATTATAAATCCACTCTTGCTTGTGAATCACTTGGAGCGCCTTGGGTGGAAGATGCCAGAAGCAGGCAGTTCCATTTTTTTTCAATGAGAATAAAGTTGGTGACCTTTAAACAAGCTTATTTAGAATCAGTTGGGGGGAGGAGGGAAGGTGCTGTCTCAGGTCCTCAAGCTGGTTGCCAATAATACACGGGAAATGGTTTCCTCAACCAGCCAGATGCCCTGTTGCACCAGAGCTTTGCTTTCCTAGCTAGGAGCTGTGATTCCACACCCCAGTTACCTGAAAAGACACCAGCCAAAGGTGCTGTATTTAGAAGAGATTTCACCTGCTGCAGCGGAGAATGCCACATGCCCCTTCCCCTGACCAATCAAATGGCTAGTTTAATTAGGCTAATCGGACACCCTGGACTGACATAGTTAAGCCTAATTAGCTGATCCCTGGATTCTTAAACCTCCTCCCCCCAGAGAGTTTTTTTTCCTTTGGGTTCCTCAGAGCCATAGGCACCTAGTAAAAGCCAGTCTCCTTGTGCAGCTGCAGCAATGGAGAAGCCAGGGGCCTGATTTTTTCCATGGCCTTGTACCTCACCTCAACGTCTGAGGCTGTCCCAAGTGGGTATAAAACCCAACTGTGCACTCAGCGCTGTGCTAGTCTGTTGCACCCACTGCGCCCAAACATGACACAACGGAGAACTGAGTCCCCCATCTATGTTACGGACACTGCCTAGCTCCAAAGCCTGGCTGAGCCTGCTGGCCTGCTCCAAACAATGGCTTTGCCAGGACATGAGAGTTGACTTTGGGACCGGGGGGGGAGGCTCACAGTGGGAACCTCCAAGTTTTAAGAAGGAAGGGGTGTTCCAATCCCCCATGCTTGCTCCCCAACAAATTCCTTAAGTGTTTATTCACTTTTCTTTTACTTGGTCTCATCCCTCTTTTAGTGAAGTAGGCAGCAGGTGGGGCCATTTGCCTCAATCCCTTACCATGGGGTGGGACATCAGGGATCATCTCCTGATATTTGCCTTGTTATCTCTGCAGCCCCCCCAGCCTCAAATTAAGTTCAGAATGGGCCTGTCAAATGCCCCCGAATCAACCACAGTTTTGCTGATTCTAAATGCCACTGAGCCGGAGAGTTTCACTGCCCTGGGGACTGGCACAAAGGTGTGCAGGTGTTCTGGCATGTGTGTATGGGGGCGGGGGGTTGCGTTCTGCTAGCTGCACTGTATTACGTGCTGCCCTTCATCCTGTGCCAAGCCCCCAGCCTGGAGAGCAACGACAGTGGGAGAAGAGGCACGACAGCAGCACTGAGCTGAATTGCTCTGATCACAGTTAATCAAAAAGAAAACCCAGACAGGATTGGGGCTCTGTCACCATGGAAACTTCAGCCTAGTGAGGCTCCCCCCAAGCTAAAGCCACCTGGCTAAGGGCTAGCAAACAGCCCACCTGTCCAAGGGCTGGCAGCTGCCTAATAGCTAACAGCAGCTTGGGCTGCCTGCCGGGTTCACGTTTCACTGATGGGGCTACAGCTGAAACTAGTCAGGATGGATACTCAGGCCCTCGGCGAGAAGTAACTCAACTCAGGAGCAGAGGCACCTGGGAGACGCTGGTGACTGTCGCTTTGTTCACTGTGTGGCCCAGATGCTCACTGAAAGCACTGCACCGACCAGCCTGCCTGCCCGCGCCCGGCTAACCCCCGAGTTGTTCTCCAGAGGGGAGTATTGTAACGCAGTGGAGCATGGGCCACGAGCAGCAATCCTGCATTGGGCCCAGCACCCTGGCCGGGCCGAGTGCACCGGTTCTGTCTTTCCCCTGGCATCTTCCACCTTAGGCACGACAGGCGCTTTGCAAAGGCAAGTGAGGCCCCACTTAAAAGTGGCTGCCGTTGCGGAAACGGAGGCACGGGGCATTTAAGTGACTTGCCAGAGTTTTACACCATGGGTGTGCTACAGCAGGGGCAGGAACCCAGGGAGGGGCTGGCTCCAGTGCAGAGGGTTCACCAGCAGCCAGAAGGCTGCCCGTTTCCTCTCCATTCCCTGCCAACTGTGCCCTGCCACTAAGACCTCATTATTATGCTGTATATTGTGTAGTGCCTACTAGCCCCCCCAGGCAGGATGCTGCTGCCCAATACCTTTGTCTAATCACCAGATCCCTGCTCGTTTCCATCGTGCTTGGCATCGTACAGCCAGTAGCTCTTCGGGGCAAGGCCCGTCTGGGCCTAAGCCCAGGCCCAGGGCTGTGATGTGGGCAAGGGCAGCGCATTGATACATCCTGAGATGCTGCCAGTGGGGTAGAAGACCCTGCTTGAGGTTGGCTGTGACCCAAGCAATTGTGGGCCCCCTGCCTGCCCCACTTTTGGCTATGCAAGGCCTAGTGGTCTGGCTACAAAGGCTGGGTCAGTCCCTCTGTGGCTGGCAGCCCAATCTGGCAGCTGGCCCTGCCTGTGACTGGCACGTCATCCTGGCCAGTGCCAGGGATGCAGCCTGCAGCGTTCCCCCGTCCAGCCCGCTGGGAGGTGCGTGGCTCCACCTGCCTGTTTGGGGAGGGCAGCTAAGGGGAGCTGAGAAGCTGCACCTAGGCTCTGCTGTTAGGAACATGTCTCTGAAGCGCTGTAAGCTGGGAGCTTGCCCTCAGGGGGGCAGGTAACGCCATTCTAGCATGACACAGTGAACCTCCCGCAACCCCTCAAGAAGGAGCACATCTGCTGAGAGAGACAGCTCCCCCCAGGGATGCACAGCATGCCTTTTCGCCGACCGCAGCTGGAATGGGGTAGGGGTGTTACTCAGCCAGCATCCGCTGGCTTACAAAATAACGCTCACTGGTGTTGCTTTGCTGGTTGGTTCATGAGCATCCATCACTGGGCCATTTTGCCTGGCATTGCAATCAGTCACTCTAGACCCTAGCAAGGTGGGAGGCTGAAGGGTCATAAGCACAGCAATGGGGTGGGGGAAACGAGTGGGGAATCTGTTGTTTTTAGAACAAGGTACTGGGCATCAGGCCTCCTAGAGCCTAGTCCTAGCTCCACACCTGTTCCATGATATAATTGTGCGCTAGTCACTTAACTGCCTTGTGCCTCAGTTTCCCCATCATAAAAGAGAGCTAAAAACACCTACCGTAGCACCCAGGGCCTTTGGGAGGCTTTGCTAATGAAGCTCTTGTAAAGAGGTTTGCGCTCCTCAGATGAAAGCCAGCTATGAAATCGCTACGCGCAGGAAAAAGAGAGAGATGGACAGCGTGAGGCTGGGGCGTTTTTGCTGGAGAGCAGTTTGTAATTCAAGAGGGGTTAGGATGTTTACTGTCAAATGAAAGAGGCTTGTCTCATCTCCTTCCTTCCCCCAGGAAACAAGTTATCTGGGTTTTTTTTTTCTTTTAAAGTCTATTTCAAGCATAGTTGAAACTATACCTCACGGGGACTCCTGCACCAGCTCTTGCTGGCTGATTGATGGTTCTTCCTAAACAAAAATGAAGAGTAAAAATTAATCCTTGTGCAGAGGGTCTGCATGAGGCCCTGAATCTCCCTGACACTTTTGCACTGGGGTGAACTTTCCCCTGGGGGCACATGAGCTTGGAAGGTGCTTTGTTTGGCCTAAGAACGCCTATGGGGCAGGTAGGCAGCATAGCTACTCACCGCTTAAGGCTGTCTCCAGAGTGAGGGGACAGCCCTGGGACAATTGCAGCTCAGAGTGTTAGGATCATAGCATGCTTTCAATGGGTGGGCAGGGCGTGGATCAAGTGCCTGCATTAGTGATTAGAACAGGTGACTCAGAAAGTGGGACTCCCAAGGCTATCTCTTGCTCTTCCACTGACCCATTTCAGCAAAGCGCTGCCATCCCCTGTGACTCAGTTTCCCCACTTGTAAAGTGGGGGATAACTGACCCTTTCCCACAGCCTGGGAGTGTTGTGACATTTAATCTTTGTAAAGGAAAGTAGCCGCCTTAGCTAGGCAGCTCTTAGCTGTGTTCACCCTGGAAGCTCCTTGGGAAGAAAACATGTCATCTTCAGCCTTGTGCAACCCTGAGCATAGTGTGGGCACATGAATTAACATAGCAGGGTGAAGTTTTATTACCTGAGTCTTTGTTATAGGTTGGCACCCCAGGCAGCAAGCCTGTCAGGCAGCCTCCTCTTCTCATCCCTGCTAGGGTTTAAAAAGGACAAAGCATCCCAGGCACTGAAACCCATTAGCCCTCATTGGAAGCAAAGGCCGCTAATGTAATCACCATGGAAATGCACTGAAGTACTACTCTAACGGGCATGTTAGCAGCAAAGGTTTCTCGCTGCTGGGAGAGCTCTGAGTAAGTCCCCTTCGCGGTGGGGCCGGCTACTTGCCTTCCACTGCTGGTGGGCATTTTCTCTCTCTCTCTCTTCCAGAGCATTGAGCTGTATTTTTTTCTTTTATCTCACATGCAGCTGCTCCAAAGAGCAAACCAGGCCCCACAGCACACTCTGCTGGCAAGAAGCATGCGAAGAAGCCAGGTACTGCCTCCTGTAGTGTGGTAGCTGGTGTGCTGGTAGGAGAGCCCTGCCTGGTACCAAGCCTTAGAGCAGGAGCTCTTTCAGCTGTAATTGGGCTAGATAATACAGTCTAGATAATACTTAGTCCTGCCTTGAGTGCAGGGGACTGGACTAGAAGTCCTCTCAAGGTCCCTTCCAATCCTACACATCTATGAGTCCATGAATTGCTAGCACTTTTTTGTATGCTATTTGGTGTGACCTACATTAAATGGAATCCACAGGAAATAGATATTTTTAAATGGTTAGACTGGTCTAGCTTCAGCCTGACTGTCTAATCTGATAAATTCCTTTACACATATGTAAAGCGGGGGGCAGGAGCCAGGAACAGTAACTCTGCTTTTCACTGAGCTCTGTGCAATAGAGCACTTTTATGAGTGGAATTTCTTATACACCAAACTTTAGGGGGAAAAAAGCACATGAGAAATGTAGAAAGCCACCAGCTGTCTTGAGCAGAAATAGATTTCAGCAATGCCAACGTGATGTTCTTGGCTTACTCCATTATTGTTCTAGCACCAGAGCTGCTCTCCTGCAGGGTGGGAAGTGAATGTGTGTTAAGTGATGAGAAAAAGCATGTTTTTAATTTTTCCAAGCCGCTTCCAAGACCTCCAAACTCATCAGGCTCAAATCTGGCTCTGGCCCAGTGGCACCTGTTGAAACATTTAGAGGTAAGAGGGAGAAATGATGGTTGGTAGGAAAACTGAAACTAGGACACTGCAAGCTTTGGAGGGATCTTTTCTAACCCTGTGATCAAGATTATCCTCGCCTTTAAAAAAAACAACCCAAAAACACCACCTACCTGGGTCAGGGAGGTGTCAGACACTTAGAAGACTAGCAGTTACACTTGTCTCTGAATACATCTGCTATTTATCATTATAAGAAAGAATCCTTATGATAAAATAACCTTCACACACTTACACCAGCCAGCAATACCCAATTAGAAAATTCCATGAACATTAACTGAGCAGGCAAATTTTATTTCATTGAAATTCAGTGTTTACAATTCATCGGAAAGGCACTGTGAACTGTGGGGGAAAACTCTGCCTGGCTCTTTCATAGAAGCAGATCTCACTCCCCATCCCCATAAACCTCCCCTCCCCTCCATGTGCATGTCAGCTTGTGTCACTTGCATTCTGTCTTCCTGCCATCCTTTGTGTTACACCAGCAGTCAAGGCTTGAACCAAATCTCCAGCATCCCCCAACTACTGGGAAAGGTCAGACCTGGTCTGTCCTTTGCAGCTTGGGCCTGTTTCTACTGCACCTTCTGCTCCTTTCAGCCTCTTTATTCTGCTGCTGGTGACTAGACAGCAGAACGTTGACGCAGGATGGAACTAGCAACAGGAACTAGACACACATCGGCCCCTCTCTTGTGCCAGTCCGTTCCCCGTTATCCCGTCAAGCTCCCCAGGCAAACTTGTCACCCTAAGCCAGAACGCTGCCAGTGCAGCAAGACAGACATTTCTAGCCATCTTATCCTCTTGTGTCTCAATGGAGAATAAGGACAAAAGCTCTCACTAGCCACCCTGATTTATTTCCAGGAGCAGGATTTTAAACTGCTGGGTTGTGGCTTAGAAGGGTGTGTACCCATCTACACCTTAGGAACAAGGCCTTAAAAAAAGCCTTTTCCTGCAGTGAGAGCAGGGTAGTTACTCTCAAACCCTGATCACCCACATGCCAGCAGAGGCCTGCAACCAACCCAGCTGTCTGTCTCCATATTTTTGAGGGGAGGGGGAATTGTATTGTCAAAAAAAGAACCCCTCTGAATCCCCTGGGTTCGTGTCACTACCTTATTGCCTCTGATGGTGCATGGCCATTCTGTGCCATGGGGATGACCGCATGCCAGGGACTTCTCTCACTTCTCTTCCCAAAAGACTGCGAGTGTTATGGCCACTCCAACCGCTGCAGCTACATTGACTTCCTGAATGTGGTGACCTGCGTCAGCTGCAAACACAACACCAGGGGGCAGCACTGCCAGCATTGCCGCCTCGGGTTTTACCGGAACGGCTCGGCAGAGCTAGACGACGAGAATGTGTGCATAGGTGAGTAGCTGGGGCACTATGGCACGTGGTGGGTTCTCCTCTCCGAGGTTTCACTAGGTCGCTACTTCGCATCTGGCCGAAAGTAGTTACCAGCCGCTGGCTGTGTGGTGGCCTGCGAGAACGGAGCCTGGTGGCCATCCAGTTTCTGGCCAGCAATCAGTGCAGAGGCCAAGGCGTTAATTGTCCTTAGAGACTAAATAATTCTGTCTCTCCCAAAGGAGATATTTCATCTCCAGCTCAGTTAAGGTGCATTGATAGCCCAGGATAGGGGAAGCTTGCACTGCCCTAGAAAGGAAGCCTGGAGTTGAACTGGCAAACTCAAGGTAACTGGTATGCTATCCCCACTTCCCTTAGCCAGCCTAGCCTCCAGCCCCAGCTATTCAGCTCTTGCTGGATTATTCCCGCCAACGGCATGGTTCAGTAGTAGAGGCAGTTGTTGCAGCTTTGCTGTGCTATTCCCCACTGCTCTCACTCTGATGAGCCTTGGGGCTGTGGCCCCACTGGGCACTAATTCACTCAGCCTTGAGAAAGAGAGGACACATCGTGCTCGCCCATCTCTTGCCAGTCCCTCTGAGCAAAGCGGCGTGCTGCTGGGGCTGATCCCTTTGATCCAGGGAAGAGGGACTCCCTTCTCCCCATGCTGCCAGCATTCCACAAGCCCTGAGTAAAAAAACACTTCACCTTTGAGGCAATTAAATGGACTTCCAGGTACACCTCTACCCCGCTATAACGTGAATTCGGATATAACGCGGTAAAGCAGTGCTCCAGAGGGGTGGGGCTGCGCACGCCGTCAGATCAAAGCAAGTTCGCTATAACGCGGTTTCACCTATAACGCACTAAGATTTTTTGGCTCCCGAGGACAGCGTTATATCGGGGTAGAGGTGCAGTTTGGTGTGGTCGACCCTTCAGCTACAATCTGGAGACTCAAGCTTGCGTGTGGACATTGAGCCAGTGGTATGTTGCGTAAGGGGAGAAGCTTGGCCAAAATATGCCCTCCCTTCCCACCACTTCTGGTGAGCTGTGCGCTTGGCTACTGCTCTCCAGCCCAGAACAAGCTGCACTTTAGTAGAAGGTAAAGCAGAATCCGTGTATAAATTGCTGTTGTTGCAAAAGGCAGCCCAGACCTGCAAGGTGGGGTACTTGTAAAAGTTCACTCCTAAAAGCCCAGGATTAAATGAGCAGCTCACAGTGCCAGCCCTTCCCAAGGCCCTGTCAGCATACAGAGCCCTGTCAGATAGGCATGGAGAGCTCCCTGGTGCTCAGCATGCACAGGCTGCTGTAGTAACTAGCTCCCATGTGTTTGGACAGAATGCAACTGCAATCAAATCGGGTCGTTGCACGACCGCTGTAATGAGACCGGCTACTGTGAATGCAGAGAAGGTGCTGCTGGGCCCAAGTGTGACGACTGCCTTCCCAATTACTACTGGAGACAGGGTTGTTTTCGTAAGTACCGCAGGCCAGCGGGGAGCAGCAGGGTAACAAATGCACAGCAGCACCCACAAAACCACTGTACTTGAAGCGGCGGAATGAGCTGGAGCGTGCTGTCCCAAGGCTCCCTGAGCAGGGCCGTGTGCTGCTGTGCACAGGTCTAGCTTTCAAAGCCCTTACTCCCGCATGATGCAGTGAGCCAGCCGGAGGGAGCTCTCTTTAGCAAGACCTGCTCAGCTGCCAATTGAAGGTAGTTGCACAGAGCCCAGGTTCTAGGGCTGGGGAGTGCCGAAGTCCCTCCCTCGCCCCATCAGTATAATGTTATTGCAGTTTACAGCCACTGTTTGTTCCTATGAGTCTGAGGCCTTAGACTTGCACTGGTGCTGCAGGGCAACTGGACTAATAGCAAAAGCCAGTGTACACATGCCAGTTACAGTGTTAATCCAGGCTTTTTCGGCCACACCTTGTTCTCTGTGACAGGCCAGAAGTGTAGCCTGCAGCATCCCTTAATTATACTGAAGGCAATAAGCCTTTGCTGTCGCACAGGGCAGAATCTTAAGGCCCCAGGGCTGTGGGTATCTGGCAGTAATTCCCCATGTTCTTTCTTCCTTCTTTGCCTTGCAGCTAATGTCTGTGATGAGGAGCTCCTGATTTGCCAGAATGGTGGCACCTGCTACCAGAACCAGAGATGCATTTGCCCTGCTGGTTACAAAGGCGTCCTGTGTGAGCAATCCAAGTGTGACTCTGACACTAAGGCCTGCAATTCTGCCTCCAGCACATACCTCAGCCTAATCACCTTCCTCATCAGTGCACTCATCCTCCAGCTGCGACGCTTGTTGGACTTTTGAATTGCAAACACAAGAGAGCCAAGTCAAGGTGCATCACCGGGGGGGCGGGGGCTAGGAGACGAAGGTCATAGGTAGCCCTCCACAGCATCACCTCCTCAGCCTTCCTTTACTCTAGAACTTCCATGACGTCATTCAGTCCTCTGTCCACAGAGAGCTACAGCAGCTCGGGCTGATTCCCGTCCTTCCACCAGCAGCAGCCTTGCTCCAACATCCATGCCCTGGACAGAGGTAGCCGCAGCATGGACTTGGTTGCTGAGCTGCAGGGAGAGAACTGTGACAGCCATTGTGCAGGAGCTGCAGTACCTTGCTGTCATTAGAAAGGACTCTTGTCATACACACTTCCTTAAAAGCAGTGACTCGTTCCCCATTTTGCACAGGTGACTCTGGTTCCAGGGCATGGGGGACTCTGCCAAAACAGTGCTGCAATCCAAGGATTTTTTTTTTAAACTTTTCAGTAGTTTCATTTTCTTTCTTGTTTTGAAAGAGTCAGTCTTAATTGCTCCAGAGCCCCATGGCACTAGAGACTGGAGTCCAAGGCATCCCTGGGGGACTCTTTGTTCCATCCTTGTTGCACAGTCCCATGTTTCATTGTTGACCTAGCCGGGCCCTAGAGATACCGTTGCCTACAAATCTAGTTGCTGAATTTATTAAGTTTTGTATTTTTGTTGTTGGATTTTTATTTCCTTTTCTTGCACTAGACCAGAACAAGGCGGCCATTGTACGCATGGTAGCTCAGAGTGCAACGTCTTATCCAGGCATTTCCGTATAGTGTACGGTTCAGATACTTCTTTGGTAGAGAATTATTTTTGTTTGAATTAAATGCTATAAAAGGACTACAACCTAAAGGGACATTTTACCATGAGCATTTGATTCTGGTGTATAATCCTACAGTAAAGCAACTATTAATTGCTGCTTGACCACGTTTTCCTTTGCGTGCAGAGTTAATTGCAGGTAAAGACTTATTTTTTGATACACGATGTTCTCTTGTGTTTTTTTACTCAAATACCAAGGTGCAGCCTCTGGGGGGTTGTTTTGTGTTTAAGATCTAAGGAATTTTTTTCATCCCCTTGCTGAACCAAGGTCAGCTTGGCTGTAAGCGGGGAAGTTAACAGCTACGAGCAAAGACTGGTTTTAATTTGGCATCTGCAGAGACTGTTGGTCTCTTCTTCAGATGTCTTCTCAAAGTGATGCTGTGGCAGGCAAACCTGCTGCTTGGCAGCATTGGGATGTTTTTCCAAAGGGAACCAGCTGTTTAGACCCTCTACTAATAGGCGCAAGTCACTGGTTCAGCTGTGCACTCTTGCCAGAGGACAATCTCTGTTTTGAATATTAACTCTAAGCAGCCACAACCTTGGACTTTCATGTAAACTCACAGGAGTTAGTTCAAATACGGAAAGATTTAAAGCTCATGAACATGCCACAATAGGAGGAAGTATTTTAAGCCATTCACATGGAAGGGGGCTGGAGAATTCTGAAGCAATACACAATATAATTTGCAAACTGAGCAACCAGTTTGATCCCCCAGCTGAACGCTTTACATCTCTCGCTCCCTGGGAGACTACAATGCTCTGGTTTCAGCCTGAGAGGTAGCCCAGAAGTTGTTTTTCCACCAGCCCGCCACTGGCATTGTCCATTTCTGGTATCCTTACCCAAAGTATCATGCTACTGCCCTTTTCCAGATCAACGTCTCTCCTGTTCCAATACTCTTCATATAGGAACTGCTCCCCCTCCCCACTTCGCGGGTCTCAGCCATAGCCTGTACCCAGCGGTGGGAGTATTCCAGGTCTGAAAACAACACACTTAGAATCTTTCAGCCCTGTATTTCAGAAACTATATACAACTAGAACCACTGAAATGCAGCCACTGCTGCAGTGGAGGATGGCAAAGGATAACTACTTTGTAAAAGAAAGGGGAAAACGAGCTGAGACAGAACAAATTCTGTCCTTCAATGAAAATAATAGGATAGGATCTTTAAATCCAGAAGTACTGTTTGCTTTGAGAGGTCTTTTTTTTATATGAAAGATTCCACATACGGAGAGCATGGAACTTGATTCAATCCAGCACAGAAGGGGTGAAGGGTTGAATTGACCCTTTAGGTACAGGGAGTTTAAGTATTGCCAACTTCACGAACTTGCTGGCAGAGGCACTCTCTCCTTTTCTTTGGTGCAGCTGTACGTTGTCTAAAATTGGCTAGATGCTGCTTGGTGCTTCCATTCTTTCTTGTTCTGCCAGATAAAGTCCCCATGAGTTACAATTCTTGCAAGTAGTTTTTATAGGAGAGACTATAACTAAATCAGGACCTTAAAAGCACATCTGGAGGGAGAAAAGACACATTTCCCTTTCCAGGCACTACTATTTCTCTAGGAAATTAGATTATAAGCAACAGCAAACAATTTACTACTTCATAAAACCCTTTCCCCAGACAGACGCCACAGCAACTGGAGCCCCTGCTCTGTGCTCAAGTGGCTTTACTGCAATGGAAGTCGGAACATTTATAACAGCAACACAAAACTTCTGGGGGGCGGGGGGAACAATCAAGGGTGGCACTGTTGGGAACTGACCAGCTAGAGACTGTGCAAATGGCTGCTGGACAGGAGGCAGTACTACATTTGACAGCATCATTAAAAAGATGTCACTGGCTTCCTTGCATGGCTTTAGAGAAATAAGCAGGAAGGATCTTATGACCCCCTCACCACAGGTTGGCAGCAGGGTTTAGACCATGAACTTTCAGTACCAACACACGGGCTTCTATAACTTGAGCTGAAGCAGCACCTCCTTAGCTAGTAACAGAAGTAGACTGTTATCCTTTAGAGTAGCCACAAGGGAGATACAACACACTTTACAGCTGCTGAAGTCATGGTGCAAAAGAAAATGGAAAAAAACATGGTATCTATAACCTAGTATTGGGCTCTTTATAAATACCTACCTAGACAGAAGTGGATGCCATGCTACAGTAATCTAACCCTAGGAAAACACGACACCAAGGAATTGTCTCAAAGGCAAATTAAATGATCCGCGGACTTTGGTTAGGACAACTCCAAATAGCCAGTTTGAAAGCAAGGGGAGGAGTTCTGATCCCTTCATAAAGACAGACTCAAAGCTGCGATGGTTGGTCCTGTTTTAGAAAGCCTGTTTTCACTTTGAAGTTTAGCAGTCATGCAGCCAGGAAAGACACACGACTGAAAATGCATCTCCCTAAACTCTTAAATTCAGTGTTTTTAAAAGGAAATGTTTTTAAAAGCTTTGAGAACGTCAATGCTTTGAGCATATTGACAAAAGGTAATATGCAAGACAGGTATCCACATAAAGGAGAAATAGCTTTACCATAATACAAAACGAAGCAGCATCCTTCATCTTATGTACAGGCCACTGATGAACATTCACATTCTGGAAGACCATAGAGAAGCTGCAGCCATTCATGCAGCAACAGTTCATGCTTTTAAATGGGGGAAGAGATGGGGAATAAGGGAAGGGAAGGGAATATTGGTTGTGGGAAGGCTAACAGAAAAATCCTGAAAAGGCACCAGCACCCTCCTGGAAAATCTACTCACACTAACATTTTAAGTTGGTTTGCCTGTTTATTTTAAAAATTATACCTGTCTGCAAAATGCTGAGCTCTTTAAACAAGCATTAAGGGAGACCTCTTTTTTCCTATTTACCTCAAATTGTATTCCAACTTTAACTATTTGGTGGTGTCATAACAAATCTGTTTACCCAAATAAAAGCCACCAAAAAATCTGCAATCCTAGACCTGTTGTCTGGCATGATTAAATAGTGCAGCCAGTATGAATCTATCACCATAGCTACAGAAAAGAAAAAAAAAAATCAACAGTAGTTTGGCTTTATGCACAAATTCACTCACCCGAGAAAGCTTTTAACCATGTTCATTCTCAGCTGAAGACAGGGAAAATCTACATTTGCTAGCATTTGTTAGAGCTGCACAGGGTAGTTCTTTTTTAAATGGTTAGGAAATGGACAGTTCATCTGAAAGGCTGATCCTGAAAGGGGGAAATAGACCATTAACGGACAAGGGACTCAGCACATGCTATCGGCACTTTGTCCCATCAGCAACATTCTGGGCTTTAATTGGCTTTCATGAAATGCCCCAAGTGTAAATAAAAGCAGAAGCTCACTGTTTTCTTAGTTCTAAATAAGGTAAGAGTTAGACACTAAGGATACTTAAAGCAGCATCTTCTAAGAAATGTTCCTAGTCCACGGCCAAACCTGGAGTGCTTTGCTGGAGCCACGTAAGGGTTGATTGGGAGTGGCATATTTAGGCACTCGGGCAGAGGAGAGCTTCAAGTTGCTCTAAAGTAGACTTATCTAGTTCTGCTTGCCCAGGGACAGCGTTGGTTTTGGGGTGTGCGAGCATAAAGGGTAGGGTGACCAGACATCCCGATAAAATAGGGATCATCCCGATATTTGGGTGGTTGTCCCGCGTCCCGACTCATCTTTAGTCAGGACATAATTTGTCCTGAGATTTCGCTCCGCTGGCAGCAGTCGGCTTTTTTTTTTTTGCTCCGCTGGCGTCACCTGCCCCCATGTCCCGATATTTTCTTCATACTCATCTGGTCATCCTAATAAGGAGGGGGGAAAGGAATGTCAAAAATCTGTTGCCATGGGCCATAATGGTTGGGAAGTCTAAATTACATTCCTGAGAATTTTGCAAAGTGGCTCTAAAGTCACCCTCTGCTAGCCAGGAGCAGGAGTGAGACTCTGAAGGCAGCCCCCTGCAATTCTGCAGTGATTTGGGAGTTTAAAGGAGGGAGAGCGGAAATCAATGACAGTCCTCAGGTCCAGATTGCATTGAATCCCACTGCAGAAGAGCAAATTCTCTACTCGATACAGCAATTAAATAGGACTGCCCTGGACAGTATCACATATGCCAGTCTAGAAAACAAGTTTTATATCTGCTGAACCATACTAGATGTAACAAGTGTACAAGATATATTCCCCTCTCAGTCCCATGATCTTCCTGGGCACTAATGGGAAGGGAGTCTGTACCTTAGCAGACAGGAACACATGGCTAACAGGCTTCATCTTTCAGAAGCATTTAATGTACAACACACTGCTTAGTTTAGATTTATTTGCACTGAAAACTGCAATGGATTTTTCCAGGGATTTAGAAAGGCCTTATAGACGACTTGCGAATGGAGCCTTTGTGGATAGAAGTTGTATTCTATGGTTTAGCACCATAAATCCCAATTACAATATAGCAGAGTTTGTTTCATCTCTGAATTATTTATTCATGCAGCGTAGAGGAGAGTGTTTTGCAATTTTAGAAACATGGTTCTGGTTGCTGTGGTATAAATCTGCAAATGACCAACTAGCCTTCAGCTGTCAACTACTAGAACAAATGTTATGCCCTAATTTTAAAGTATAGATATCAGCTTGCACATTCAAATGGTTGCTTTAAAAAAAAAAAAGACGGCAGTCCCTGGGTTTTTAACACTTACCTTTTTAAAGTAACTGCAACATACTAATAAATCTTGCTTTACCCTTAATTTACTGGTACATGCTCTATAGCCTCATCCCATTTTCTGACCTGGAAATACACAATACTTGGCACTTACATAGCAGCAGTAGAGATCAAGACCCCTTATAAAGAAGGGGAAGAATTACTTCCACTTTAGACATTGGACAACAGGTGATAAGTGGCTTGCCCTATGTTGCCCTCTGAGTCAGTAGCACAACTCAAACCCTGATACCTCAATGCCCAGTCCTTTGTTTTGCCCACTGGACCAAGTTGCCTTTAAATCAGCAGCCACACGACTTGTCTACATTAGACTTTTCTTCTGAAAATTCTTCCACCGCTTTCCCAGTTTTAGTAGCTCTAAAGCAGACAAGGCCCTGGGTGTTGCTGATGTTTTTAATAGCATGTGGTTTAGATCTAGTCAATGACAGAAAAATGTTAAAAATACATGGTCACGAGAGCCTTGTCTACTACAGAGCACTTAATGTTGCTACCACCAGTGGAGTTGGGCCTGTGTTACTGACAGTGGGATACTTTTTTTTTTTAAATTTCATGTGGACCCCTTCCACTCCGCACTCCCTCCCCTCCCAGTAAGTTTAGTTAAGTAGGGTTTGGGTGCACTTGTAACAGTCAAATGCCAAGCACTTCACACAAGTGACAAAAAGTTAAGGTACTAGGTATAACTACATTTCCTGAACTGTGTTATTGCTGTTATCTGGATAGCAAATCTGACCTCTGTACAGATACCACGAAGGGAGGTATCTTGAGTGCCAGACTGAGGTTATGGTGCTGTATCCTGTATAACTGCAGTGAAATCTGCAAAAGAAAGATACCCGTATTAGGCAATGTTTGGATACCACCTTAACAGACAGTGTCTGAGTCTCCTCTAAGTGCAATTCTCTTCCACCTGTTCTGGACAGAGTATATTTCAGCACTCATAAGCACAAGGGATTCCCATTCTGTTATTCAGAGATATCAAATGACAAGCAGCACCACAAAGGAGCCGCCAAAGCATTGAAAATTAAGCCAAACAGAAGCTACTGATTTCCAAACATTTAAAGTTTCTTCCCCCAAACTTATCTGGTCCAAAAATCAAATTAACTGCTTTACATTAAAACACATGCAGTCAGTCTTCCACACCTTCAGTAATGGTTCATCTAGGCAATACAAGTGCAAGAGGACAGGGGTCTTCCAATGGCTATTCTGCCACTTACTAGTTCTGAAACAGGAATACATGGGAAAGAATAGTACAAGACTACTTGCATAGTTGAGGGATTGGCCAGATCAGTCAAAGGAGGAGAAAACAAAATGACAACATCCAATAGATTGCATAAATGTTCATCGGTCTCTGCTAAAAGGTTGATTACACGATGCATAAGCAAAAGAAACAGTTGAGGTGAAAATAAGTTAAAACTGCCCCATATCAGTGTGCATCTTGGCATAGGTTTTATTTTTGTAATACATTTAGTCTAAACTCTCTAAGTGAAGAAAGTGCCTGGGATCACACTTTGCCTGCTGGTTACACTAAGTGTTATGTATCTAGCTGGAAGAAAAATACCAATTAAAAGCTATTAATCTACTCCACATGAACTCTCATTTTTACTAAAAGCAACCAATTCTGTGCTATGCATAAAGAGAAAAATGCTTAACATAAAGGGAAAACTTAACCCAAACATTTTTTTATTCAAAAACAAAATATAGCATTAACAAACTGATGTGGCAGGAATGAGCTAGTGCAGAGAAATGATGGACAAAACAGCGACAGATACAAAGCAAGTAAAGGCAATAAAACCTTGTATCAGCTGAGGGAGTAAACTGGAATGGTACTGCAGTCTCTCAATCAAACAGGGTTTATTGAGAAGTTATACAACTCCACTAAGCAATAGTGCATGTAATACAGGATTTATTGGGTACAGATAGGCACGCACAGCCATTTATCCCTATATAGTGAAAACGGCACAGCTCATCACTTCTCCCTATATAGAGACAGGAGATATAAAATATACAAAGCATGGGTGATGTAATGCAACAAAGGCAATGTACAACGTCAGAATAAGATTCCTTCCAGCACCTGACAAGTGTCGTTTTCAGGACAGAACTTACGTTCTGGAATGTGCAGCTGAAATGGCAAGGAGGAGACTGGAAGAGTTCTAAGATTTGCATGACAAACAGTTTTCCAGGTAACCGTTAGAACAGCATTCCCTGATTCAGACTGACTTTGTCTTCAGTTTCTTTACATGAATATACACTGCATGGTTTCCATAACTATAGGAACTATAGCGGTTTGCTGACTAACCCTGCCTTTTTAACTCATACTGCACCGATACAATAGATTGATAAGGGAGACAGTATTTTAAAGTGTTCCTATTTAGCCTAGATATAGATACACAAAGGGAATGAATCTCAAATAAGAGTTAAGCAGAGATCACTAATGTATGACAAGTGGCTCATTCTAACAGCTCTGCTCTCTGAAAACGCATGTTAGATCATACACTCCTCTGACCAACTTTCATGGCAGTTTAAGGTGCGTACACTGGCAATTAATGTAGTACACACATTAAACAAAGCTTTGGGGTTAAATTCTGCCCTCAAATTGTGTGCCAACATCTGTGATTGGCTTCATTCATGTGCCTATCGAAGGGCAGAATTTAGCCCATTTATTCACTTTACCATCACTGTACTAGAGAACAGCAGGTCATGAGCTGTGCCATGCAGATACAGGAGATATAGCCTTCAAAATACCTATCACTCAGCTGTCACTAGTAACGCACATCTATTTCAAGCTTGGATAGGTGAATTCATACCAGTACAATTTGCAGTTTACCACGTAGGCTACTGTCCTATTATTCTTACAGTAGTGATGTCATCTATATATTTTGCTGTGACACCACCATCAAGCAGCTGTTTGTCAGTTTTAAAGGAAGAAGGCAACATTAATCACTGCAATGAGAGTATCGGGAGGAAGACCTAAACAATACCACTGGCACAATTGTTTAGCCCATGGCAGTCTTGCAGAGTTCATTTTCTTATGTTGTGGTGAAATTGGAAAGACCAGCATGGTAATGGAAACAAAATACTCATATCTAGTGGTGGGCATAAGTCATTCAGTAGATGTGCTGAGAACCTGCTCCCCACAAGAGCTCACATATAAAAGCAAGTTTGATGGCTTCCTTCTAGTCCTGAGAGGTCATTTGTCAACAACACAAAATGATCTGGTGTATCATGGTAATCTCTTCTCAGATCAGACTTAGAACAGCCATAGTAGGGGTATTTGCAAGTTGAAAATGAGCTGCATTATCACCAAAGGTCCACAGAAAATCTGCACCTTGCTTACCCACACTACTTCTGGCTCTAACCAGCGAAAGATCGTCAAAGTGCTAAATAAACACACACAAAGAAAATATGAGCTCAGTATTGTCTCTATGCAAAACAGATAGCATGCCTAACAGATGTTATTCACTTTCCTTATACACTTAGACATTCACCATATTCTTGAAAGAGCAACGATGCCTTATCTGAACATTCTATTTAGAAACAACTCCACTTGCAATGGTTTTTTTTTTGGTTCTGTTATGAAAACATGCACGAGTAGGGCTTTTAAAAAAAAATAGTTATTGCAGTTTTATTCATTTACCAGTTAGATATTCTACATCTCCAGTGTAAAAAGAATCCAGTAATGGCTCTTAACGTAGGTAGCCCTTGTCATCTCTGCAGATCTCAAAGTGCTCTGTTACCAAGCAAGCCAAGTATCACTGTCATCAAGCATTGACTGGATCTTTGATTAACATTTCAAAAAACGTCTGCTGCTTATTCCTCACTTGGAGCCAATAGGCCTAACCAGGCTCACGCAAGCTGACTGTCCTCAACTACTACTGGGGTCAGTGGGAGCTCAGAGCCTGGAGCCACAGTTAGAGCCATCAGTCTATGGACTCTAAAACTGCAATAAACTGATGTCCTGGCTAAGGACAACAGCTGAAGAATAAAGAGCAAAAGTAAGATTCAAGGCACAGCTGCATGAACTGAGGATATTTTGTTCCTATGAAAAAATGGGGGCAGTGAAAAAAAAAATATATATATACACACACACACACACCCCGTATGCAGAATTCTCTGTTGAACATTCACCCCATTGCCCCCCATTGTCTTCCATGAGGCACCAGTGGAATTTCAGAAAGAATCAAAAGTTATCTGACCTGTTACCACCCTCTCAGCCTTTTCAAAATGTCCCATTTGCTATTAAAGAAACTAGACTTACCAAAAATCTCTGCTGAAGTTTTCTTTCAGTTTTTTTTCTTTTTTTTTTTTTTTTTAAAAATGTGCTCCACTCTGAAATTAGCTTTTGGGCATGGAAACAAGCAGCAATACGCTTGCTGAATTAAATCTTAAAATAATTTTGTATGCTATACAAATATACATTACTTCAACATTTACACCACTTCACTTCCTAGGATCATAGTTCAAACTTACAGCCATTACATTTGGAGCAATTACTCAACTTTTCAGTTCAAAAGCTCCAAGGATATAATTTTTCAGGTATGAATTCACCCAACAGTTAGTGATGCGATGGAAAAAACTGGATCTATTAGTAGAAAAGTAGCAATATGAAGGGGTTCCAGGTGAACTAGTTACTTTGTTTTTAATACAGTCCATATTGTTAAGGGCTGGGGGATAGGTTTTGGAGGGGCTTATACAGTGGGGGCAAGGCTGCCAGCTGCAGTTGATACTAGAAAGATTTCAGCTAATAGGAGACCTTCCTCCTCTTGGCCTCACTTAAGTCTTTGTTTTCTGGGGGTTGTTCCGATGCTCTTCTGCTTGCAGGCGTCCGATAGTCCTTCTCTTTGCTCCACTCATTACCTTTCTGGTCTTCTTTACCGACAGTTATTGCCTCTTTTGACGAGACGGAAACTCTCCAGTCATGGTCATGCCTGGCTGTATGGGAAGCAGTGAAAGGCATCTCTGACTGTCTTACAGTTTGGTTGGGCTTGTTCCAATCTTCTGCCTTGGAGACAGGAGGCTGCACAGTGCTGATCTGACCCCAGGGGGCTGAAGAGGCATCAAGTCCCCGTGACAATGTCACATCTGGATTGCTCAAGGCTGATGGATTGCTGTTCTTGGAGGCCTGCTCCTTCCCTGTCGCTTCTGTCCTCCTAGCCAGTCTTGGATCCCGTGGTCTTTCTCGAGCAGCAGGCTGCACCGGTGTGGGAAGAGTGATACCTTTGGAACCCAAAGCTTGAGACTCGGGGGCCTGTCGGACTACTCCGTTGCCTTGTGCTGACAGGCCAGCACTGGCAGAGAGTCTTCTAGAGTCACTGCTGCTTTGTCTGTTGGTGACTTTATTCTTCCCGTCACTGCCCAAACACGCCTGCACTTCAGTAGCTTTCTCTGACAGTGCAGCAGTAGGAGGATAGGAGAGTGGCCGCTGTAATGCTGGTTTGAGCTTCAGAATTTTAACAGCGTCCTTTTTATAGTATTTGTCACAAGTCTTGATGATCGCGCCTCTTCTCTGAGCATCCTGAATCAGCTTATTCCAGTCTTTATTTTCCTTGAAAGAAGAAAAATAGTTGGCAAAAAGAAACCTGCACACACAGGGATCTCGGGATGCATGTGGTCCCGTTTTTAATCCACGCAACCTCACTTCACAGGAACTGTATGTACACTTGCTCTGGGATGAAAGGATTTTTAGTAAAAGTTTCATTAAAAAGCAATAAAGCATCCCACTGCTATAACACAGAGAGGATACTTTTAGCCATCATCCTACAAACTCATTTAAAACCACAGCTCCTGTAACTATGATTGTCAGGACAGCAGTCCTCCGACCTTGTCCAAATACAACACAAGAATGTGGTGTGATTGCCCCCTAGTGGTGCATGAGATACAGTAATAAAATATAGTTTTTGAAAACTTAAGGCAGCGGTGTGCAAACTGGGGGAAGGGTGGGGGTGCAAGAGTTTCTTAGGGACAGGGGTTCAAAGAAACTCTCAATATCACTTTTCATAGCAGACTTACTAGTGCCCAGCTGCCAGCCTTACTTCTGCTGCTGCTGGCAATGAGGTGCTAAGTCTTCTGTGGAAAGTCATATTGACAAATATTTTCACATTGTCACCCTTACTTCTGCACAAAAGAGAGTTTCAGATTACAAGTAATGGAGGGGGCAAGACAAATTCTCTGAATGGTGGGGGAGAGGTGCAAATTTTTCAGATTGCCCCACCACTGGTTTAAGGGACACCAACTTCAGGTATAGGCAATTTTTAAAAGGTGAGTTTAAGCAGTTTCAATTACTACACCTGTGCCAGATTCCACCCTGCCAATTTCTGTGGTTACCCAGCCACATTTTCTTGTTTTGTAAAAACATTTTTCTCCATTGCTTCTGTGTAAAAGACCCACATGTAGGGAAAACTGACTATCCCAGGGAAACTGTGAAACTGATTGTGCAAAAGGCAAACGAACTGAAGTAATAGAAAAAAAAATCTATTTTTTTTCAGTTGGTTATCTTAGGCATTACTTGAAATGTGTAAGTAAAAATTTAGACAAAAGTGGGATTTTTTTTTTCAAGCTGAAAGTGTTCCTTTAAAAATTTCATATTCTAAAAGACATTTTAGCTTCCTAAATGAGTAAAATCTAATCGTTTCTTAAATTGATCCTATTAGAAACAAGACACTATATGTAAGAACAATATCATGAGAACAGAGACATTTACTGATTCTTTGCTGAATGAGAAATGCCAGCTACAGTAGTTAAACTGTCCCAGCAGTCCTGATTCTTATTACAATGACTAGTAACCTCAAAACTGGTCAAGCGCTGTACACTTGATCCCAATGAAATAAGCTAAAATCTTCCCTTTTTCCTCCTTGCTTTATGCCACCATGCCCAGGATCTAACAAATTCTGGAAACAAAGGGGTGAACAGGACATCATCAATAAGCCAGTGTCTGGAACTAAACTGGCCTCTTTTTATGCTTACTTTGCATTCTCAACATGTGCTGCAGAGTGAAAAACCAACCCTTCCTCAGGCATGGAGGGCCCTGTAAGGAGATATGGTGCAGTTCTGCTACAAAGGGAATGCGGAGCAGATCTGGGGAGTATTTGGGACTGGTTGATCCTCTGGTCTTCTCCTGACCTGAAGCAGTCACTAGGATTGGGGAAGGCAGCTTCATTTGGTTTATTGTTCGGCTTTTGGGGGAAAGAAAGGAGAGGATTCTGACCCTCAGGCTGTGGAGTTTCCCAGTGCCAGCTCTCGTTCAGGCTGCCACTAGGGAGAAGATTTACCCTCTCATATTTTCAGTATTTTTTTTTGTTAAATTTTATTGCAAGCCTTTTTACAGAATAACATCTCACCTGCCTGGCTTGAAACAATAGATAAAGCTCTCCCTTCAGAAAGCCTTCTGTGGCGGTGTATTAGACAAGGACAACTGACTCTGCCCAAGAGCAGCTTTCACACCATTGGATTGCTTTAACTGAACAACCTTATTCCAACACAGACTCCTCTTTCACACAAGGATGGGTTGGGAATGGCTTTCACTTCTCATTCCTGACCTGAACTAACAGGGAGAACAGGCAGAGATTCACCGGAATACAATACTATACCTACCATTAACGTTGTCAGTCTGCCAAGGATGAAGAGGCTGTACCTTGCTCGGGTAATTGTAACATTCAGACGCTGAAGACTTGCCAGAAACCTAAATAATGAAACAAAATTAAGTTGCTGTATTATTTCTTCCAGTGCTCTTAGCTGAACTTTAGTTCTTATTTTTAAGAAGTGACAATTGCTGAAATAAAAACAAATGCTAACTACAAAGAAGGTAGGTTTTCCTCCATCCCTTGTTCCCACTACAGCTGCCAGCCCTCCCCTGAACAAGGCACTTTGGTTGTTACCCAGGCTCCCTTTGCCATCTTCAATCCCCTGTAGAGAATCTCACTCCCCCCAGCTTCTACTGCCGCTGCTTCCCTTCTCAATGGTCTCTCCAGCCCCACTCGTAGCCACTACTTCTCCTTTCATCTTAAAACAGTCTCCAGAGTTTTCCTATTCCCTCGGCCACTTCCCTTCCCTGCACAGACTCACAGATGGAAGAGATCAAACTTATTTCTCCTGTCAAGACTCTGAGCTTCCTTTTGACTTGAACTGAAATAGATTAATAATATTTGGTAAGATTAACGTGAAAAGGTTTTATTTAATATTTCAACACTGTGCTTGAATATTTTATTTATTTTTAAGGTGACCCACAAAGGAGAAACACACTGTTTGTGCCATTTTTGCTATGTCATGGTTCTTGAGACCTGACATTTTTGTTCCTTGACAAAGAAGTTTTCACATTGGAAATATTAGATCTTGTCTACCCTGTTTTTGACAGAGGGCTATACAGATAACAGAATTATAGGTTTTATTCATTGTTTGAAGTTCAATTTTTGTTGCACCTACTTAATTCAAACTTCTGATGAACCTTGCGAAAAAAAGCTCTCTGTTAAAGACTAGCACACACCCACTCCTCTTCCTCCAATGAGGACTGAGAAAGCTCCCAACTCCAGAGCCTACTCTACACAAAGAATTTTGCAAAAGAAAGTCATCACAGCTGACACCAACTTAGCTGAACAGGTACCACAGCAATACTTGGTGTTACCAACATGTTAATGAGTCCTATTTTTCAGCAGTTTACACACACACACACACACACACACACACACAATAGCCTATGTTAGGGCTTCCACCAGTGGAATTTGAGGTAAAATTCCCTAGTGTAGACAACACACAGTTCTCCAGCAAAAAAAAAAATGGGAAGGCACAACTTGATATTCCTGATAGTTTTAAGGTAAAAAATCTAAATGGGTCCCTTCTCTCCCAATTAAAATATCCTTTCAGTGTCACTTCTTGGACAGGGTTATTCTCCCTTTGCAGGTCACCTTTTCAGTGAGTTCTCCAGGGTAACCAGTCCAGCGGTGATCAAAGCCCCTCTGCTCAGTACAAAACTATCTACAGCACAGGCAACAGTGGTGGAAATTTCCCATAACACCTTGCCAACATGGTTTGAAGAGACCACAGTGATTAATACTTAGTGCTTCTCTACATGAACAATTAGACTGCAGCAAGCTGGGGTGTGAATCTACACCACACCAGCCTGCCGTGGTCTGTCCACATACACCCTTGCTGATGCATGTTAACAGTTTGTTAGAGCACTTTCAGCTAGTCCCATTTCAAAGAGGGCTAGAATAGATCAAAGCAGTCTAATGAACTGTTAATGTATGTCAGCAGCATCCCCAGGGACAATTATACTGTAGCAGGCTAGCGCGGGGTACAGCGGTCTAACTGTTCATGTAGACAAGCCCTTAGAACTTAAAGTGTATCTTATTGCCAAAGCAATATACAAATAAAGCCTCAACAGCTGGGTGAGCTAGTAACCTTTGCAAAGGGACAAACTGAAGCAAAGAGGGTAAGTGACTTGCCAGACAATAACAGCACCAGAATTACACCTGGCTCCCATTCCCAAACAATCATCTAGCTTAGGGATTCTCAACTGTATTCATTGCTTAGACCCACATTTCAATGGAGAATGGGCCATCTGCCTTCCCAGTCATGCCTGTGCAGACCATCTCCATGATCACATAACATCCATGTGGCCACTAGCAACGGCCTATGGGGAAAATTAACATCAGGGAAGCATTTGACATATTTTTATCCATCTTAATACAATTTAGCAGGTGGAAACAAAGAATTAGCTTCATATGAGCAGTCAGCTCCTCATGGACCACCCTGAGACTCACTGAACTACACCACACTGCCTCTCAAGATGGTTCAGTACCAATGTCCTTTTAACAGTTTGTTGTCTTTATTGCTGCAACTACCAGTAAATAGTAAACTAGTGCCAACTGTGATGGCAATTTCTGTGATGCAAATACACACACACACATTAAGATTGACCCAGTGAAAGGAGACTCAGCTCCAAACAGCTGTCAGCTGGGAATGACATTATGTCATTACTGATCTGGAATTATTTGAACTAGTGACCTAGAATTGAGTCTTTTAATGCCCTTATCACTTATGCGAACAAGCCCATTTCACCTATGAAGGAACCATCTAGCTTATTTCGGAATCATATTTATAAACCACTGTGCTATTTAGCAATGTTTTGACACTGGAAGTGCTATATAAACAGGTCACTTTAATTCACAATCATGAATAAATTTTTTTGAAAGAAAGATAGATCAGCACTTCAACAAAGTTGCAACATACAGTCATGAGTGTGTAATTTGTGAGATTGCATGGCAGCGCCAATAGCATGAAGAAAGATACACAGCCATCAGTTACCCAGGTATCATCCCTATCCAAACTAAACAGACAATGAAAATGGAAAACCAAAGAATGCATGCAAGTTCATCTGTGCTCAGTGCAGATTATTATACTTTGCACTAGGAGTCTCAGGTTTACTTCCCTGCTCCATTACAGACTCTGTGTGAGACCCTGGACAAATCACTTAGTCTCGCTGTGCTTCAGTTTCTGGCTTTACAATGAGGATAACACTGCCCTACCTCCCAGGGGTGCTGAGAGAAGAAATACATTAAAGATTGTGAAGTGCTTGGAAATCTACTGAAGAAAAGAATTACATAAGAATTAGGTATTTCTATAGCACCTCCTGCCCAGACCACTTTCAGGAGATCAGTGGGATGGGGTGAGGGTGAACTGACCATTAGGATGCTTAGTTTGGCTGGCAGAGATGAAAAACACCAGACAGATATTACCTCTCTGATGTTCTCTTACTGACGTTCTGCAGAGACCACAAGTCAGTAAAGTCTCTCCAGGTGTGTGCAGACTTCAAGTCACCAACTCTGCCCCCCTCGTTTTTTTTTTTTTTTTTTTAAAAAGCAAGACATACCCAATTGACCCTTGTGTGCTGTTCGCTCTTACACACGTCACTAGAATGCAGTCTTTCTGTCGACCCTGGAACCCGTCAACTGTGTCCACTTCCCCCGCTCTAGGAGAGAGAGGAATTTTGAGCTGTTAAAAATTTTCATCTTTGGATTTTAACCAAGTGCTTATCCCAATAACCTAAGCACTTTTATGAAAGGTTAACGTCTTAAAATAATCCATGCTGTAAATTAAACTATTTCTAACAAAAAAAAGATACAGTGCACGACCCTCCTTTGTGAAAACATTCACTTTCTTTTTCAGACGCCAAGATTATGCCAGAATATTGTTCAGGTTCACTACAGTTCAGGAATCATTTGAAATGTGCTCTTTAATCAGCTTTGTTCTGAACGTCTGTATAAATCAGATCACATAAAGAGATACGAACTAGAGAATGGTACCCAAGGACCTCACTATCACTATTAAGAGAAAAGGCTTTGAATGCTGCTCTGTGCTTGTAATAGCTTAATCAGTTGCAGCCAATTGTCAGTACTTTTTCTCAGCACACATTTTTTACTATTACACAGTTTCCACCCTACTGCAATATTTGACAGAGGAAAAGCAAAAGGAGTCCATCCAGAGGATTTAGTCCCCGTTAGAACATGTAAGGTATTTTTACCTGCCCCTTCCAAACTCTCTGTCCAGCTCTTGCTGAATCATCTTTTTCTGTGCACTGTAAGGGGTGATTATTCCTATGTGACGAAAACCAATATCATTCTTTTTTTCTTTAATCAATTTCATTATTTCCATCACCAGCTTCACTTCCTGGGGATTAGCAAAAGAGCTGAACAAGAGGAAGAAAAACCAATGTCAAAACCATTTATATATTGTTTAACTCACTACTTTAGCACAGCTCATTCTACTGTGCCTCTTCATACTTTATCCTTTTGAGATCTCTGGATGAAAGATGCTGCAAAGCACTTACAAGCAACCACCAAGGTAGGATTGACATACACCAGTGGGGAAGATCTCCTATGAAAAGCTCTGTTATCAGTCCTAGGTGAGCTCTAATGTCTGGGGAAGTTATAGAGGAGGGGAGCAAGTGTGTGTCTTGGGACAAGCAGAACCTTAGTATTCAGCAGGCAGAAGCAAGTCAGTGAGGTCATAGAGGCCTGGAGAAACGGTGCTAGTTAGCAGTGTGAGCTGGCAGCTGGTGGGACACGGCATTAAATTCCACACTGTCACAAAACGAACACTTATTTATATTTAAGTCCATGCATCGCAATGTAGGGCTGGGAGGAGCCTCAAGAAATGAACAAGTCCAGCCCCCTGCACTGTGGCAGGATCAAGTATACCTAGACCAACCTGACAGGAGTTTATTCAACCTGTTTTTTAAAAACTCCAATGACGGGGATTCCACAGCCTCCCTTGTAAGCCTATTCCAGTGTAAATATCCTTGTAGTCAGAAAGCTTTCCCTATTATCTAACCTACTTTTCCCTTGCTGCAGATTAAGCCCACTACTTCTTGTCCTACATCACTGGACATGGAGAACAATTGATCACTGTCCTCTTTATAACAGCCCTTAACATATCTGAAGACTTATCAGATCCCCCCCTCAGTCACCTTTTATCAAGACTAAACACATCCAGTTTTTGTAACCTTTCCTCAAAAGTCAGTTTTTCTAAACTTTATATAATTTTAGTTGCTCTCGTCTGGACTCTCCATTTTAGGAAAGATTTGGACAAATTGGAGAAAGACCAGAATTGGACACAGTACTGCAGCTGAGCCTCACCAGGGTCAAGCAGAATGGGATAATTACAATCTATCCCTTACATATAACACTCCTGTTAATACACTCCAGAATGATATTAGCCCTTTTTTCCAGCTGCATCACACTGTTGACTCATTCAATTTTTGATTCATTAACGCTCCCACATGCTTTCCAGCAGTACTGCCACCTAGCCGATTACTCCCCATTTTATAGTAGTGCATTTGATTTTTCCTTCCAAAGTCAAGTATTTTGCACTTGTCTTTATTGAATTTCATCCTGTTGAATTCAGACCAATTCTTCAATTTGTGAAGGTCATTTTGAATTATAATCCTGGTCTCCAAATTCCTTGCACCCTTCACAGCTCGGTGTCATCTGCAGATTTTATAAGCATACTTTCACTCCATTATCCAAGTCACTAAAAACTATACTGAATAGCACCAGACCCATGACTGACCCCTACAAGGTCCCACTATGTTTGTCCTCCCAGTTTGACATCAAACCACTGATAAGTCTTTCAACCAGTTGTGCACCCATCTTATAGTAATTCCACGTAGACCACATTTCGCTGGTTTACTTCTGAGAATTTCACGTGGGACTGTGTCAAACACCTTACTAAAAATCAAGATATATCACATCTACTGCTTCTCCCCATCCACTAGACAAGTAACCCTGTCAAAGAACAGTTTCTGAAACCTGTCAAAGAAGGAGATTAGGTTGGTTTGGCATTATTTGCTTTTGACAAATCCATGTTGGTTATTTCTTATAACCCTATTATCTCTAGGTGCTTACAAATTGATTATTTAATAATTTGTTCCAGTATCTTGCCAGGTATCAAAGTTAGGCTGGCTGGTCTATAATTCCCCAGGTCCTCTTTGTTCCTCTTTTCAAAGATAAATACTATGTTTGCCTTTCTCTACTCTTCTGAGACCTCACTCGTCCTCCAGAAGTTATTAAAGATAACTGCGAACAGTTCCAAGACTGTTTCAGGTAGGTCCTTAAGTGCCCTAGGATGAATTTCATCATGCCCTGATGACTTGAATATATCCTACTTATCTAAATATTCTTTAACCTGTGTTCCCTATTTTTGGTAGCATTCCTTCCCTCCTAGATGTTAATAATACTTATCTTGAGTATTGGGTTGCCATCTACCTTTTTACTGATGATTGATGTAAAATAGATATTAAACATCTCAGCTTTCCTAATATCATTATTAGCTCTCCTTCCCCAATAAGTAGAGGACCTATACTTTTCTTCATCTTTCTCTTCCTCCTAATGAAGTTAAAGAACTTATTGCCTTTTATGTCCCTTGCTAGGTGTAACTTATTCTGTGCCTTAGCCTTTCTGATTTTGTTCCTATATGTTTGTGCTATTCTTTTGTACTTCCTCCTTGCAATTAGTGAACATTTCCACTTTTTGTAAGGTTCCTTTTTGATGTTCAAGTCATTAAAAGAGCTCCTGATGGAGCCATACTATTTGTCCTATCTTCCCTTCACATTGAGATAGTTAGTCATTGTGTCTTCAATATTGTCTCCCTGAGAAACTGCCAGCTCTCCTGAATTCTTTTCCCCATAGATTTTCTTCACATAGGACCTTACCTATCATTTCTGAGTTTCTCCTCCGAGAATGATACAAAACAGTTGACATACCAGGCTGAATACCGGAATGAAGAAAGCATGAGGAGCAAGACACAGAGTTAAATCCAAACGATCAGTGCTACATGCATTTTGTGCTTTTTTATTTAGAAGACAGAAGGACTTTAAACTGAAAGTGGGTTGGGATTTCTCTTTTAATGTTGTTTCCTCAACCAATGCAGCAGAACCATCTGACAGTCTGACACTACCACTCTCTGTCTGGAACTAAGTATTTGTGACAATAGCGCTTTGAACCATACTCAGACAGATTCAGCACAAACCATGGTGGAAGAGTTAAGTTCCAGTAAACTTTATGTGGAGAAGTCTAAAGGTCTGGGTTGAGCGCAGCTAGGATAATTAATCAGAGAACCACTTGGAACTCCCCCACAAACTAAGTGGGAGCAACTGGAGCCATTCAAAGGTAACATGGATTGACCTTGGACAGCCATGGAAAGCCCTGGAGACTAGCAGAGGGAGGGAGAAAGGGCAGGTGACCTTGATTAACACCACCACCACTACATTTAAAAGACTTGTGAAAGACTACCCTGCACCCACAGAAAGGAAAGTGGGTCCCAAACTGGACATGAAAAGAGTTAGAAGGAAAAAAAACCTGACAAAGTTAATGACACTCATTCCAGGTAGCAAACAGGCTGTTCACAGGGTCTCTGGTTCATTACAAGATAACTACATCAGGAAGGATAGCCCTGACTCTCCTCAGATATACGATCATTTACACCCAAGCCCTTTATAAAGGCAAGATAATATATTTACATCAGAGAAATGCCAAACTGGTGCCCTGAGCAACAACGTTCTCCCTCTGCTGAATGTCAACATCAGGTCTTTAGTTCAGAACGGAGCTTTGGCTATGTTCCACGCGTGAAAAATTATTCTGCAGTTAATTATACCAGAAGATTTAGATTTTGGTGGAGAGAATGAAGAACTTACTCATTATCCCGTTTTTCGTGGCCATCTGCTACATCAAAGACCAGGTATGGCTGGAATAGCCAATCTGAAGAACATCTGTTCTCTTCTGTTGCTCTGTAAATAATTGTAATTATCACCATTGCAACCATCAAGAGTTCTGAGAATTGATACATCCCTTATCTAGTACAGGTAAAAAAATACAAGAGACTTTCAGCTTCTCTTCTAGATTCCATAATTCCTTATGCTATCAATGTATACCAAAGCAAGAAACTCAGCTCTTGGTGATAGAAAATTATACCAGTCTTTGAGATTATGATCTAGTTAATTCATGATCCCAAGACAACAGCTGGAAGAAGGGTATGGCAGTTTCCATACCAGTTATGCAAACATCTGTTTCCGTCTTTCAGAAAGAAATCCTAGGGGCAAAGGAGTACACTGACAGATTTGTGTGGAAATAACTAAGTGCTGTTTAGTTTTTGCTGGAATACCCCTTACTAACAAAGCGAACAGAGTGCAACCCACCTGTCAGTCTTTAAAGTCCTTCCATAAATGTAATTGGATGGGAAGAGGCAGATGTCAGGATGCATCCTATATTGTATAGTCAGCTGCACAACTGGCAACTTCCCTATAACACTCTGCTGCATCTGTTCCTCCAGGTGTTTGTGCAGGCGAGCCATCATAGACTGATCATAGCCATACTCCTGAGCTTTCTGCCAGAGGCAAGACACAGGATTGGCGTTTGGGGAGTTAGGTGCATCTTAAACTTCGCCATAAGAAATCCAATATGGGCTTAAACTTGCAGCTTTGTACATTCGTTTTCACACCTTTAACTCACCAACGAGACATTGAGTTTGACAGTGTGACAGATATTTGTATTTTAGTTTTCACAGTTTATATTGGTCAGTAAGTCTGCAGCTTCATTTCAGCAGAATTTTACTGGCATTAATCAGTCAGCAGCTTTATAGTTAGTGGATCTTTAATAAGAAATATAATCTCATTTTTTTCAAATCTATCCAATAAGAAAATTTTTCCAACATGCAGTTTCAGGTGTAAAGAAAGCCATGTGCTGTATGAATTACATTTAATGTTTCTCCTTTCTTGGCTCATACAAATAGGCATATAGAGCCCAAGCCAAAATGTCCACACTGCTATTTTTAGCAAGCTAGCGTGAGCCCCGCTAGGATGAGTCTGTCTGCTTGTGCCAGGAGGTTCACTCCCAGCTGCAGTGAAGACATACTCTAAGTGACTTACTTGACCAGCATCACACAGGAAGTCTGTGGCACAGCAGGGCATTGAACCTGATCACCTGAGTCCCAGACTAGTGCCATCCTTTTCCCCCTTATATTTTATATGTTCAAATTGTCCCATCTAGCCTTGATTACATACTTTTATACAGTCTGTGCTACTCGACGTTGTTGTCCTTGCACTATTTTCATGATACAACTCCATTAACAAAGGTACAAATAAAATCTGCTTACCATAGATATTACAGTAGGAGGGAGCTGCTTGGGATCTCCAACAAGGACAAGTTTACTACAGCGATGAGTCAGTGGAATTAGAGTTTCAACCTCACATGATTGTCCCGCCTTTCATATACACAAGCAGGAATAAATGAGGTAGGAGTTGTAAGCCAAAAAGAGGAAACATAAGAGTTACATTTCCTGTAATGCACCCAGAATAACCCAACTCAGACACATTCATTTTTCAAAGTTAAAAAAAAGGAAAATTGCTTTGCTTAAGAAATCTGAGTGAAGAAAACCAAAATAAATTGCTCTCAATATGAAATTACATGCTCTCTAAAACAGATACATTTATAACCCATCAATCTGAAAAGTTTCCAACACTTTTTTTTTTTTTTTTTTTTTTTTTTTGCTGTGCTCACCTTCAGAGATTCATGTCCCATGTGCACCCCTCTCTTTCTAAGGAACAGTATTTCTGCGGAGGTCTGTAGTCTGGGAAGCCATCCTGGCCAGGGCAACTTGCTGCTCCCCAGCCCACGAGCATCCCCTTCCTGGGATATGCAGGAAGCCAGGTCTCCACCCTGGGACTCCCCAAATCACTCACAGGCTACAGGCTCCTTTGGCTCTGGTGCAATCCCAAGCACACGTGCATGGGCCTGTGCAGGCAGGAATTACTTCCCAAGGGGGCACGTGCACTTCAGCCTCCAGAGAGGTGAGTGAGATGGAATGCTCCACACCCCCTCCCCCAAATCTCCTACAAAGGGAGGGGCCACACTCTCTTAGTCCTCCCCTCCTACTTGTTCTTAGAATCTCACGGCAGCAGGTGAACCAGGAGACTCAGCTAGCGAGAGGAATATTTTGAAGAAACAAGACAAAACTCAGAACCAGTCAGGTCCTTGTGCCCCCACACAGTGGCACACCCCATAGTTTGAAAACCAATGGTTTAGATTACTTCAAATTAATCTCCCACCTGAATAACAGCTACATGATAGAAGTAATAAACTTTGACACTGTTCTCGCCTTTCACGGGTCTGGGATCTCCCAGACGTTGCTAAGTGGTAGAACATGGACTCAGATAGTTGCTATTTATAACTAGGACAAAAAAGACCTATTTACAAAGGCTTCAGGCCACTGGCTGAGAAACAGTGTGTGTAGCCTTATCATCCTTCTGATGTAAGCAGAAGAGAAGGTAGTTTGGGGATTATGGTCTGGTTCTGGCATTGAGGAGAGCTTATTATCAGAAGCCACAAAACAGTGTTGAGGAAAGACTGCAACAAAAAAAAATGTTAGCTTATAATGGATGTTTCTCCATCTTTCCAAATATCATGCTGCAGCTGTTGCCATCAATACTAAACTAATTATAGTTACTAATAAGGTTTGCTGACCTCATCCACAATGACACAGCTGAAAGGGTCAAGTCCTTGCCGGCGAAAAGCAGACTCCAGCAGAAAGCCTCCACTTGTGCTCAATGTGCAACAGATGATGTGGGACTCCAAGATGATGCTAGCCTGCACTTCCTGAGGGCGCCCTCCGACCTTTGAGTACAAGAGCAGGACTCTTAATATCGTGCTTCTTTTAGACAGAGTTAAACTTTTCTTCATCATCTGTTTTGACTTGTGATAACAGCATCTACCAGTTTGGCCAATTCAAACAGCTAAACATATGGTTACGCTGAAGTCAGCTCCTTTGAAGGAATATTAGCTCATACCAAAAGAAACTGAACATGAAACAAATATTTTAAATCTGCCTGACTAAGGTTTTACTCTCACTAACTCCCAAACACAACTATATCTCTATGTAGTTTACAAGACATTGCTATACAGGATGTAAACTTCATCAGAAATGTATTTTTATGTCTGTATGTATACAATCCAGACTTTATAATTGTTCTATTAAAATTAGTTCGTCATCAACACATTCCTTAATTCCTTAGGACAAAGTAGGGAGTCACAGACAGCCTATATCTGTTACAGATCAAGCTTTCATGATGCCTTGGATAGCTGCCTGTAGTTTGGCCCTATTTTCTGCTTTTTGTAAAAAAGCTCCGCATCAGAGTGTGTTTCCACCTCTAGGAGCATATCAAATTACTTTACATAGCCCCATCATTCTCCATAAACCAAGTAATTCCCCCAATTCCTGTGTGCTGACTTGCTTAAAAAAAAATTAAGTGTATTTCAACCAGATGTTTAGGAGCAGGGTGGTGAAGGGAAGGAGTCTTGAGGGAAAGAGTTCATATATAATAGATGTCTCCCCTATAGTCTGTTGCTCCCAACAATGCTCAACTGGGTAGATTGTTCATTATTTCAAATTCACCCTAAACTAATGATATATTTTTAACACATTTCCCATCTGTTTCTTTATAAAATCCTGAGAGCAGAATGTACCTGGATTTTCAGTCAAGTTACTTTTAAATCCTCCCAGCAACCTCAAAATCAAGAACCATCTCTTTTGTAAAAGATGATGTATCTATACAAATTAACTAAGCTTGTTTTAAAGCGTTGCCCTGAGGAATGATTCCTACCTTCCTCAGCTGAGAAGTGAGTTGCTGCCGCTCCTTTGAAAGTCGGGCAATTTCCTCATCTAACTTTTGACTCTGAAAAAAAAAATATGAACTGGAATATCAAGAGTAATTAACAATGCACATTTCCTTTGTTCTCCTATGGCCTCAAGGTTTTCTATACATCTAAACGTTCAACTTACAGCCTTTTAATATCTAAGTGTACCTGTATATGCAAACCACAGTTTCTTAGAATAGATACACAATTGTGAGCTGTCTACAACCTAAGATATTTAGATTCCTAAACACAGTACATTGGCTTGTCTCCAAGGAGGTAAGCATTGTAATTTACTAAAAAGTAGCTGCAACATGCAGGTATGCCAAGAGTTTAAAGCAAAAATTGATGGGAGACTTATAAGTGAAGTAAAGTGTAACCAACAGTCACAAAAATGTTCCTTGTCTGACTGCTTGATATGTAAGGAGACAAGGTGGGTGAGGTAATATCTTTTATTGGACCAGTTTCTGTTGGTGAGAGAGACAAGATTCCGAGCTTACACACAGCTCTTCTTCAAGTCTGGGAAAGTTAACCAGTGTCACAGCTAAATAAAAGGTGGAACTGATTGTTTAGCATAACAACACTGCTCGATATGTATCCAATTCCAGGGTTAAAGATAAAAAAAAATAATCTAAGCTTTAAAACACACATGAAAATGAATCCATGAAAGTGCCAATTACAGTTAGCTAGAAAGGACCGTTCTCTCTAGCTGACCACTAAATAAATGAAGAATCCTGCAAACTGCCGCAGAGAGTTCCAGGTCTGTATATTACCTTATCTAGAACTTTGACACAGCTTAATGACAGCAACAAATGCCTCTGTGGTGGAAGGCTATTAGTTCCTGGCTTATTTTAACAGTACTGGTCAACAAGTGCCATGTGGTTGGAGGGATGAAAGAAAACGTTGCTTCCCATCACAATTGAGAAAGGTATATTAGGTTTAGAAAGGAGAACTCTTGTGGATTAAGCCTCCACTGAAATGAAGATGTATGAAAAAAAAAACAAAACTACAAAACAAAATTAAACTACCTTCTGCCTCTTATCACATCTATCCATGGCACGCTGCCGAGAGAGACTGTCCAGCTGGCGATCCAGGGCTTCCTTTTTCCTGTGAATATCCTGGTCACGGCCAGGTTGTCCCCGGTCTATGAAAATAAAATAAGGAGGAAATTAAAGGAGAAATTTAAATGTTAGACCCATTTTATTTTTAAAAACTGTCATTAGCACTACCTTAGATTATTAAGAATGACTGGACTGGCACTCAGTTTACTTGTCATTATTTCTACTCCTTTTACTTCCTGCATTTCTCACCTTGGACAACAAAAATCAATGAAGTCAGTATCCTTTCTATGTATTAGTCAGGTTTTTAAATGCTGCAGTGTCTATATTTCAAATGCTACAGAAGGGTTTGTTTAAATACAAATATCCTCAGTAGATTTTTATTTGTGGGAAAAATCTATTGGCCTTATAAAAAGCTGTTTACTTTAAAAAAAAATACAAAAATTTAAGTTTTAGGCCAAATTTATATTGACAGTGTCCCCCTTTTTAGGCCCTTAGAGAAAACAAGTTCCTTATAAAAGCACTGTGGCATAATATAGGCTGTTCTATAAATACTCGCCTTCGCAATGCTTCTCCTTTGTGTTCAGTGGAACTGACCACATAGCATAACCGGCCTCAAGACCATATTCTTACAAAGGAAACTGAAGTCGTCTTTTTTGCATGTTACTTACTCATTCTGTGGCTAACTTGGCTGTCCAGGCTGAATCTCAGGACATCAATGCTTATTGACTTTTCTGGACCTAGTCGCACTAAGTTTACATCTCCACAATTTCCTGTATATAAACCACAGTTTCAGATTATAGATTCAAGATAGGAGCTAGTTATGCTAGACTTCATTATCTACAGTATTTCTACGAGATCATGGTCAGACATGCAGGCACATGAATATGGAGTTAACGTCAGCTATATGGAAGAATCCTTGAGAGCTTCAGTGAAGTCATGTTTAAAAAACAGTGACTGCAGTTCTGACAGCAGTATTTCGCCCTGATAGTGGGGAATATCCCTCACTAGTAATTCACTGCTTCTAACACTGACCCATCAAAATAGATAGCAATCCCTCCCTTTGCTTAGACATTGTTTGTTTCACATAAGCACAAACAGTGAGAAAATAGAACCACAAAGTGAACTGATTCCAGAATATATTGCAAAAGCATTTTACCCTGACCTTTAATGGCAACTTAAGCTTGTAAGAGCTGGAAATTCCAATAATTTCAGTATAAAGATGGAAGTCTTCCATCCAAGCCTTTGAGCCATATTGAGAAAGAAGTGTATTAATACTTTAACACAAAAAGAGGAAAAGGGTCAACGATAGTGATTTCAAACTGCAAATTTGTAAGAGCTTGCTATTAAAGTAATATAGTAACTGACAAACAAGGTATACCATGCACATTTTAGAGAAATATATGAAAGCAATCAATAGGGAGCGCGAGGTCATACAGATTATGTTCTTCTGTGGGGAGAACATATCTTACTCTTATCTGTATAGCACTGTAACTGTACACATGCTTTATGAATAAGTGATGATATGAAGCGATTGCATCCTGGTTAAATAGTTCCTTTATCTCCTTCAATGTTACTCATTTTATATATAGAAATAAAACTTCCATACCCAAAGGATTTCTTCTGTCTTGACATTTTTCTTTGAATTCCAGGATTATCTTTTTCATGAGTTCATCAACAGCAGCATTGGATGGTGCACAAACCAGAACACGGTTTCGCTTGATCTTGGCATTCAAGTTTTGAGCTCGATTCTCATTCCCAGACCTCTGCAGGTTAATAAACAAGACATCAAAACCACCAGTCCAGTCCAGATATTTAATTTCAAACATTAGACAGTACACTCCTAGCAAACAGGTTATGCTTAATCTGGAAGGCTGCTTTACTGGGACCTCTCTCAGGGAACCACCCAAGCTTAACAGTGAGTAGCAATGACTTCTGCTTGAACTGGAAAGTACCTGTATAAGCATTAATTCTATTTAATGGAGATACATTTGGTTAATGTATAGGGGGTTAACATGACAACTTAACAGGTATGATGTTTCAAGTTCCAGTCTTCTGTATTAGAAGTGGTCAAAAAAAGATTAAGATTTTTAATTTAAGTGTGATAGATGACTCAGGTTTCTTACCTTGCTTACTAGGCAACAGCTAGGCAAAGTAGTATTATGCATTTTGTTTTTCAAGCATTGATGGAATTAAATTTATTGTCCACAACGTGTGCGGTGTTTCAATACCGGAGTCACAGTTAGTATACAATGAAATTCACAGCCTCTTATTCAGTACCAAACAAATAAAAGTGAATGAGTTATATTCCCTAGTAGTTACTACGATAAATACTTTAAGAATAATTACATTTAGTTCATGTTGTCACCTACTTCACTTCACTGCTTCTCTTGGGTGAGCAAAGGTGGAACGCCTGATGTAATATGTAACCATATTCACCTACCTCTGTCAGAATACGGTACAGGAGTCCAACAATAGTTTTTGATTTCCCTGTCCCAGGTGGCCCATGGATCAGGCAGATTCTGGGAAGTCTTGGATGCTCCTTCACCATAGCATAAGCAGTTTCAATAGCCTTCTTCTGATCTGCATTGTAGTCTCTCACGTAGGAAGTCTACAGGGAAAAAAGGAATGTTCTATTAACTGAAGTCATCAATAAAAGTTTCTGTGCTTTCTGTTTGTTTCTTGTCATGCCCTCAGTCTGGAGAGCTTATAGAGCGCACACACTTCTGACAGTTTTCTCTCTGCACAGCACACCTGACCTAAAGGCTGCTACTGAGAGGATTTTAGGTCTCCCATGCCTTCCTTTGGTTTTACCTTTCTACCACCACCCCCTCAACTCCTAAGCAGATATTTCTCCACCAAACAGCAGACAGGGGACTGCATCTTGATTAAAACAGGTATCAATACAGTGCCATAAATCAAAACAAAAAAGAGGCATCTGAACATATGTTCAGCCTCTTCTATAGACACACAGTTCAACTCCAACAAGTTGGCATCCAGTTTGAGACTCAAAGATGCTTTTGAACCCGGATCACCTGCCCAATACTACATTCAGTGAGCACCTAAGTACTGGGATGGCTTTTCTAATAATTTAGCAAAATTGGTAAAATAAGATAAGAAAATGCTCTCTTGCCAGCCCTCACCACCATTTACTACTTAGTTACAGGACTTACAGTGCTCTCGGAAGTTACATTCAAATCCCTGGGACAGAAGTCAGCGTAACTTGGATTTATGATGGGTTTAGCCAGCGGACTCCTGCTCAACAGTAGCAGACCTCTGAACCTTCGTTGTGTAGTCACTAGAGAGCTGATCACTATACATTTCATTGGCTGGTTTATGTAGTATGACAAATTGCCTCGAGTTTGGATGGAAAGGTGACAGACAACATGCTGCTCATTTTGCCCTGTTAAAAGAAAGAGCATCATGGTAAAGCAACCAGACATTTTATTCTTCTCACATTAACGTTTCAAGTTTGATGGTTACATTTCTTTTCAAACACCAATTTAACTACTCCTGCAACTCTTTACTCCAACACATCTTAGTGCATTGCAGCCGGATTCTGGGAGATGTTGAACATCTTCCAGCTGAAACTGTTAGGACGCTCAGCATCTTACAGGACAGGGCCCAAAGAGTACACACAGCACTTATCCACCGTTAATCTTTACTTGGACAGAATACCAAGACTTTAACCAACTGTAGTGGGGCGGTCACCCCGCTCCAGTCAGAAAGAGGTTAAAAGCAGCCAGGGGAGGCTGGTTGAGTAGTCAGCCACAGGTGTGGTTGCACCCATTAGGGAACAGCTGGCCCTGATAAAAGGGCAGGCTGGGAGAGTGACAGAGACTCTCTTTCCAGCTGGGGAGCAGAGAGGACCAGGCTGCCTAGGAGAGCAAGCAGGGGTACCTTGGACAGAGCAGTACTGGGAAAGGGCAGGCTGAGCTAGGGAGCTATGGCCTGGCAACCTCCCAGGCTGAGGCCTTGCAGCAAAAGCCTGAGGAGGTACTAGGGCTGCAGTGAGGCAGCCAGGCCAAAAAAAGGCAGCAGGTCCAACCACCTTGCCAGGGATGAGTGACCATTTCAGACTGCAATTTGCCCGATAGAAGGGGTCAGATGACGACTGGCAGTAGCCACTGAGGCAAGGTGGGTATAGGGGGATGGGGTTCCCCTGGGAGGGGAGAACCAGAGTGTAGAGGCACTGCTGTGGGGCAGCACCCCAAGGTAAAGGGCACCAGGGTCCGGAAGGGACACCGGGCCAGAGGTGGTGGATACAACAGGGCAGGTAACAGAGGTTGAGAAATCGGCCAGAGGAGGGTGCTCCTGAGATGGATGGGCTAATTCCCGGACGACCAGCAGGAGGCACTTCACTGGCGAGTCCTGCTACACCAACTTTTATATAAAGTGTTATACACCCATTACAGCAGATCTCCACTTCTAGTTTACCACCCGACACACTGAAGAGTCTTACAACTAGGTCCAAGAAACAATGTCTAGGTCAGCTACATGGGAGGCACACAAGGATTAGCACTTCCCAGGAGTAAGTGCTGTAACAGAAGTACATTCAACTTGCGTGGGAAATAAGTGTATAACATAACTAATCAGAAACTTTTTCAGCCAACTAAGAAACAGTGTTGGGTGTTAGAAAGGGAGTCCTATTTTTAATCAGGGTAGGAGCAACACATGACCTTGAGGTAGGGGGAACATAAAAACCATAAACAGGGTTTCAAAAGAGATAGGGAAATCACCACTTAATTATATGGCCCACTTTTGCTGAGTAAGGATTTGATTCCTGGGGTCTCCATAAATTTTTTAAAATAGAAAAAGATGGTACCCGTAAAAGGTTTGGACGACACTTCAGCTAGACCAAGAAAGAGTTTGAGGCTTGCCTGAGAGCAAGGCTCCCATGATGTTTCACAGGGAAGATGAAGCTAACTTTACAGAGTGGAATTTTACTGAGCAGTAACCCTTAGAGTATTTTGAAAATGGTTGTCGGAGGTATTTTATCAATGTACTACCTGAAAGACACAAAATAAATAAATGTCTAAAAAAAGGGCATAAAAAATGACTAGCCAACAGATGTGGAGACAGTTCAAAAGTTGCAATGTTATGGGGAACCTTGGAAATAGCCAAAATAAGAAGTTAGTACCAAAAAGAGGAAATACATAAGGACGAGAATGAAACATGATAAGAGTAAAACTAATTGCCCTTAGAAATCAGGAGGAAGTAGAGACTATCTGCAGACTGAATGCACGCTGTCAGGGAAATATAGGGAAAGGTCTGCCACCGCTGTTAGTAACTATTTCTCTCAGTGTATGTGCTGTGTTTACTAAGTATTAATAAATCCAATCAAGCTGACTTACCCAAGGTTTGCTATTATTAAACTCAAGAGAACCCCTCTCACTAAACAATCATTTTTTTATTATTTGTAATTATTTGGTTATTGATTATAGATGAATTGTTAATTCTTGATTAATAACACTCTGGAAAGTCTAAATTAAGGGACAGGCCCAAATAAAGGTAACATTTTAATTTTGGAACTACAAATATGAAAGGTCTGATCAAATACTAACAGTGGCACTGTTATAACCTTTACAAGCCACATTGTTTGGAGATTAAAGAGGTTCTCAATTCTATATTCAGATGATTAGATGACAGATTTGTTGCAGAAACTCTTACTAAGCTAGCCACTGGAGACAAGCACTGGAAACAAAATAATAAATACAAACAAAATAAGTTAAAAATGTACCAATTAGAATGGATTTAGAGAAATATGACTGTGGAGGGAATAAAAGGATATGGTGTCATCATGCAAAAAGAACCAGCTCCTGTGTTAGTGGACTAATACTATAACTGCTCTCTACGACTTACTTACTCGTTTCACGGAGTGATGCACGGGAGAAGCGGGTCACAAAACCAACATGATACACTAGATGGCTCTCCATCTCGCTTTCTTCTGCAAAGGTGTTTTGTTTTTCAGGCACCACCAAAAATACCAAGTCATCCTCCTTTGGATGAAGCTGTTTTGCCAAATCACTTTCCCGAATGCATGCTACCAGGAACAATGTAAAAATTAAAATGGCCACAGCCAGCCGTATTTGGGTAACCACTGCATTATTCATTTATTGCAGGCACTTCTGAAATATGCATCTAAATTTTAAAATGGTTACAAGTTACAGAAATGCAGACTTTACAGTGTGTGACCTGCCCACGGCTCAAGGAATCCATACAAGCAGGATTATAACTCAAGAGTTCCCGGTTGCCAATCTTGAACTCAGATCAGATAAATGAAACCAAAATAAGCCAAAAAGCTACTTCATTCCTATCTCCTTGTCCAGGAAATTTGTCATCAAACATTTCTAAATGGGTCAGGTCTGATATATTAAAATATTTAAAAAACAGCTTGGCATAGTGAGCAATTTTGAAGCATGAATTCCTTGCAAGGGGTACTTTTCATCAACACACATTTTGTACCTTTTTCAAATAAACAATGGAAAAGTCTTATACATTTGGGCATTCTGGATGTCACATGCAATCTGCTCCTACACAATTAGGGGTAATAGTTGTGCCCTATCGGACTGGCACAATGTTTTCTCTAGATTGGCAATAAGGTACCTTTCTGTCTATGCATTTATACCAAGCTCATCACTGTATTTGTAACTAGGCCTCAGGCTTGACCTGTAACCACAACATAAATTTAAGCACTCAGATTTGTATATCTCCTGCACCTATTTCTACCACTCAGTTTTAATTCATTAATTCAATTCATTGTATTTTTGCCTATTTCCCCAGAAAACGGAGTGTTTTCATAAATACTCACCTGTGAAATCTGCTCGATTCAAGTCAGCACAGAAATTTTGTAAGTGCAAATGATAACTATTTTTCTCTCTTGTTTTCTGGTTTTCTATCCATTCCTGTGCAACCTGCATGTAACAAAAGTGGAAGTTATATGTTTTTCATAAGGCTAAATTACACGTTCTAAAATTACACCATGATTTTTCATGACTAGCAAAGAGCACCAGTACTGAAGTGAACTGGCAGAAATGAAGTGAAACAAATGGTACTGTTGCAGGTCAAGATATAAAGTGACCTTCAAAATGGAACAACATTTAATATTTGTTCAAACAATAAAGAAAGAAGCCTGAAAGGGTTTTTCTTACTAGTCCGCTCCAAAAACAGTTTTTCTGTTTTTTTGGTTTTTTTTTACCTTCGAAATATCAGGAATGGCAAGTCTTATCTGCCCTGTTTCTGCTGGAAGACTTTTTGGAGGATGCAGAGGTGAGGCTTGAAAGCACTCTCAGACTCTAATTGAAGGGACAAGGTGAATGAGGTCATAATTTTTATTGGACTAGGTTTTGTTGGTGAAAGAGACAAGTTTTCAAGCTTACACAGAGCTCTTTCTTAATTGATGGGGCAGGGATATTGTATCTTTAGCAGAATACTTTTCCAGCAAGTGTTCGTGTTACACTGAGGTTAAAGTTTTAAGGAGTCTGAAATAAGATCATTTCCCATATCAACTGGATCTCTTTTGCAAAGTTTCTTGATGTCAGAAGCCTGACAGATCTATTCATTCTTAATATATTTTGGAAAACAAAATAGCCAAGACCTGACTTTACTGTAAAAAGACATTGAGATTTTCCCTTTTAGGCCTTCTTTATACACTATGAAGAAAAAGGAGCATAAACCCAATTTTTCCCTTTGCAGGTGGCCTTTTTAAAGTGCACTGAAAGAGCTCAGTTGTGGTGGATGGGAGTGGAGAGGGCATGGCAACAGTGCTCCTGAGCCGTCATTTTTTTGAGCACTAAGTTAATCTATAACATTTTAACCTCTATCCCTGTCCTTTCCAGAGATGTACAAATATCATTAAGATTTTTTTTTTTAAATCAAGGCACAATAACATTTTCTTAAGTTAAGATAAGCAGGTAGCTAGGACTTTTTTAGCTCTTCCTAAAATCTTCTGTGCTTGATGAAAACAGAAACTTAAAGTGGTAACAGTTTCATAAAAAAAGCAGGTAAGTTACTTACTGTTTCAAAGGCATTTAGCATCATCAAGGGGAAAAATGTATTAAAATAGTCATTGTATCCATGAAATTTGACAGGAACAGAGACCATAACTGATTGAAGAAGATTATATGGAAGTCCAAACTGGCTGAAGTTGACAAACATTTCATAGTTCCATTTCAGGACCTCTGTAACAAAAATACTATGATCACGCTGTTGAGTGACAAGAGCATTTGCTTGTGGAAAGGAAGGGAGACTTCTTTCTTGCCCTGAATGAGCCCCTGAGGCAGATCTATTGGGAAAATGTGAAGTACTGTTTGTCTGCATGTTCTGGGGCCGGAGAACATTGCTGGAACTCTGGGACTGAAGACTCCTGCTGAAACTTGGGGTCTTGAATATCTGGTTCTCTGCTGATACAGCTTTTGGATTCCCTGCCTTGGAGACACTGGATTTTACTACTTTTGACTTGGCTTTTGATGACAATGAGTGCTTTGAAATATTTTCAAAATCCTTGGTGAGGTTGGCACTCCGTGAAGAGCTATTTGAGCTGAAATTTTTAGCAGTGGAAGGTTTTTCAGGCTTAGGAGGTGGTAAACCTGGCTTGATAAAGAGATGATCTGAAGCACTGGTGGCAGAATGCTTACTACAGTACTCCCCTGTCTTTTCCACTTGTTCTGTACAATCTTTGTACTTACACTTCACAATACCTAAGGGCTCATTCTGCAGCAGACTTTCAGCAGCATCAACTTCCGTGTCTAGTGGTTCTTTTTCACTAGACATAATATCTCCAATATTTTCCATCTGTGAACACATTTCCATATCCACAGGATCTGACTGAGTTAAAAATAAATCATCTTCATCACTGTTTTCTTTTAATTTAGGCTTGCTCTCTTTCAAAGTTGCTCCCTCAAAGTGAGGTGTAGATGGGGAAACCAAAGGGACAACATAGTCTCTCTCTGCAGGTTCATTTTTGTAGTCTCCAGTTAAAGATGAGGAAAAACATGATTCGATCTGTAATGCAGGACCTGCCATATTGTTTTCTTCTATTTTCATGTTAGATTCCTTAGAACCATGTGGAACCGTTTTATCCATGTGTGGGGTTTGGACTTCCTCTCTCTCAAATGAGAAGCTTTTTCTCACTTTTTTTCCATCCTTGCTTGAGGGATAGCATATCTGCTCAGCTATCCGCTCTTTTTGTTTTTCACTAGTTCCTGCAGCAGATACTGGGTCAGAAGCCACAGGCTGTTGTATAGGATGCTTTGGATTAGACTTTTTAGTTATTTTTTTGCTTCTGCCCTCTGAACTTCCTGTCTGATTTTTCCCTCTCCCCACTTGTGTGGGTCTTATCTGCCTTAAAAACTGAAGATCTTGGCAGGCTAACATTTTTCTGTTATGTTTTATAACTAGATTCTGTGGAGCAATTAATTTAGTCTTTTGTTTCCGTGCAGTCTGAACTGCCCCAGCAGCTTTCCCATAGCTGCGCAATTCAGCCAGACTATCTAAGGATCGCTGGGAAAACTCAAATGCTTTGCGGGGGGCCTTTTTTAGGCCAAGTTTTACCACAGTTGAAGTTGGTTCAGGACACTGGCGAACTTTCTTTGGAGGAACTACAGCAGGGGTTGACCTGCAAGGCTCAGTATTTCTAGAACTAGTTTGAGGAAGTTTTTTGTTTTGTACAGTTTTAAGACTCATTTTTCTGGGACTTCTAAGGGCAGTTCTTACCATCTTGGATTTTGCTAAACTTTTCGCTGGGCTTAAAGTGCTTTTTTTAATAGTCAACTTTGAAGCTAATGATACACTAGATGTAGATGCTCTGGGTTCCATCAAGCCTGTGTTTTTGGCATGGTCTTTAGCAACAGCATCTGGGTGAGTAAAATTCTCAGACTGAGCAGCTGCATTTCCCTTGATAGCAGGCTCTTGAAAAGGTGCCTCAGTTTTTGTGCCAGTTTTACTAACTTTCTTATAAGAAAGAGAATCTATCTGCCTTTCAACAATCTTTTCTGCTTTTTCAATGATATCATCACTGATGTAATCTGTATCATAACCCCAGTCATTTATACGATCTGCCAACTCAAAACTATCTGAAGTACAGTTGCTTGTTGATGTCAAGTTAGAGTCTTGTTCCTGTGCCCGATTCACTTCCTCATCATTTATCTGAGAATCTTGCCAGACTGAAAAGACATCATCTTCAGTTTCAAACTCAAAAAACTGAGAATTATGTTCCTCACATGGCAACGGGGAGCTATGAGTCTTCAACTGCTCTTTTTTGTTTGCACTATCAGAAACATAGCCAGATGTTAAAGGTTGTTTATCTGGACATACACAGACTTCTTTTTTTACTGGTTTCTTAATAGCCAACTTTTTTTCCTCATCAGAAGAGGAATCTGAAATGACAATGACTTCATTGTTAGGACAATCTGTATCAGAAGAGGACTCATTACTTTGGCCCTTTGTGGATGATCTAACAGCACCTTTTACTTTCCTTTTAATGTCACACAGATGTATTGAGTGTTCTTGGCTTGAATCAACAGGAAAATGGACACCTTTGGCATAAGCAGCTAAGGATAATTTATCAAGGTCTCTATCAATCTGAGAGTCTGTTAAGGGGCTAGCTCCAGATTTCATTTTTACCAAATCACATGCAATTGCTCCATTATCTTCACTATTTCTTTTTTCCTCTGCATCGCCTTCTCCTTTAAAATATCTTGAAAAATCTAACAGTCTGTCAGTTGACTCGTGCTTAATCAAGAGCGGACTGATTAGAGGAGCATCCCTAGGTATCTCCCCTTTATTTTCAGAACTAGATGGAATGTTAAAATATGTTGAAGTTTCATCTGTACATCGCATGCTCACTTTTTTATCTTCGAGGTCACCTGTCTTTGGGCATAAACTGCCAGAATTAGACTGCCCTTGATCTGGTATCTCTGTGTTAAGGTCTTTATTCAATAAAGGCTTTGGCAAGGAACTCGATCTTCTTGAAAGGGGTCTCTTTTTCTTTAAATAATGTTTAAACGTAGCAAGTGGAATATTGTCGTCTTCATCACTACTTTCACCTTCTTTCAAACCAGCCTCTTTTTTAAAGGAATTTGAATAATCTGCCTTGGTATCATTTGATTCCTGCTTAAGAGAGAGCAGCTTGATTTGAAAAGTACTGTTCATACTGTTCTCCTGCTTATTTTCAGAACCATTTGAAGTATTAAAGTTAACTGAGGTTTCACCTTCACTCAAAATATTCACTTCCTGATCTCTGCTGCCATCTTTACTTGTATAGAGAGACTCAGAGTGAGACCGTTGTTGGTCTACTTCTGAATTTGAAGCGGATTGCTTCATTAACTGTAGTAGTTTTGTGGTCCAATCAGCATTCTGTACCTGGGTTTTCAAATTTGTGATTTTATTAGGATCCGTCTTAAACTTTGAACAGGAATTAGAGGAGCCACTTCCATCTTTTCCAATTGAGCTGTGAGTGTCTTCATGAGAACTGGAACAAAACTGAGCACTCGGATACTCTGGCATCCTCACTTCTGTTTCGCCTCTTTCCAATATAGCACGACTTTTGAAATCCGAGACTTGAGGACTTGTGTTGAAGCACTGTTTAAGTAAGGAGTTATTCTTATTTTGGTTCCCCTGCACTTGGTGGTTGTTTCCATTTTTATGCGCATTCTTGTGTAATTTTGTTGCTCCAGAGCTATCAGGATGTTCACATTCCTGAAATGACCTATCGTGAGGTTCTTTTTTAATATCTGTCAAAAGGCATTCTGCCGTTACACATAATCTTCTATTGTTAAAAGACATTTCCCTATACACCTCTTCCCCAATGCCTCTTCTTTCAGGGGAAGATCTCTCTTGACAGGCCTCATCGCTCCCAGATGCTAAAGAAAAGGGGGGACTGAGGCTATCCCTGTGATGTATATTCATCTGACATCTGTCACTGGCTGTCCCTTTCTCTTGCTTTATAGGAATGGTGGGCAAATTTGTACAGATCACGCTATTTTCCACAGGTATGGAAGCATTTGATGATCTGTCCTTTATACTCCTTATTACCTGCTTTAAACACATTTGCAATTCCTGAGTTTCCCGGTTCTTCAGCTGCCAACCCAGAGGTAAGTTTCCCCGCAAAAGCAGATTGAGCTTATCTAGAAACTGCTTGCAAACAGTTTGTTGCCCTAGCTGGTAGCCTTCTCGAAGAAGGCTGCGTATCAACTGCACGCAAGCATGCTGTACAGAGTTAGAAGCCTGTGAAGATATTGCTGATGTAACTTTAGGACAGTTTCCAGGTGCTTTTTCAGAGCAGCGCGTAAATGCTATGGTTGGAAGGTTAGCACATTTCACTACTGCTTCCACCCATTCCTGAGAGCTAATCCACAGCAAATGCAGGCACTTCTTATTTCTGTGTAGTTCAATAACTGACACCAGGATCAGGATGAAAAATTCAGAAACTTTGTCACATTGCTGGACTCTTTCACTAAGAAAGCCTTTGATTTCTGAGCACAGATGGTGAATGACCTCTACTATATAAGCCACGCCCAAGTCCTTGAGGTCCATTAGGGACTGAACAAAAGGAATAAACCACAGAAATGTGCTATTATGGACACGCATATCTTGGCCAATATCAGACTGAAGCACATTAGCCAATGACTGCATATCTTCATACATGTTGGGGCAATAATCTGGACAAATGGCTGTCTTCCATCCAGTATCCTGAAATAGAAAAAGACAAATCGACTATTCATTATCGCTCTTATCATTCATTTGGATTGCTTTGACTTACTAAACAATATTCTCAGTCAAAAGTTTATTTTAGCTTAGACCCCTACAAATAGTGCTTGCTTATTATTTATGGGCACTGATTTGATACAGCAGTTCAGTTGCATCCTAGAAATCAGTTACTAACCATTTTACCTCTACAGTCTAAACAAGACCAAACTCTACCATACACAAGGAACTTCTCCTAGTCCCAAAGAATAAACCATGAGATTAAAATACTGAAAAAACAGTTCACCTAGTCATTTAAAAAAACAAAGCACCAGTCACAGTATGTAGCATGAATTTCCATGTCAATGGATCAAATGTATTTTATTTTAAATGTTTAGAGACTCTGCACTATTTTGATATCATCAGATAGACATAACATATTTGCTTAAGAGACAAAAGTTGAGAGAGAGTTATGATGCAAGTGTGTTTCTTATAAACAGAAATAGTTAAAAAAAGTAAGTTATTTATGGATCCAAAGTATTCAGTAGATCAAATGCTTAATGGCATGTCACTTCAATATTACATATTTAGCACAGTAGTTTAAAAATATCCATAAACCGACAAAAAGGATATAAAAGGGACACTGTCATAAAAATCTAGGAAACTTAAAAATGGGTTAAAAGTATTTTCAGGTACAAACACCTGTCTCCTAGTTCCCCTGCCAATTTTTGTTTTACCACAACACATGCCCATTTTATAAAATGTTTCTCTTTCCACCATTGCTCCACGAAAGATCCACACTAACAGGAAGAAAAATGACTGTCTATACAGGGTAAACAGTGAATGTGACTAGAGACAAACTTTTATCCAGTGCGCACAAATACACACAAATTACAAATAGATAAAAATAATTTATCTGAAAAGAAACCTACTCAAGAACACTAAGTATGATTTAAGTTGAGTGTGCTTTAATAAATGAATCAGAAAACTGGTAGAGAAAATACAAAGCTTTTTTTTTTTTTATTATTTACCTTTTTGGGCTTTTCTGTATTGTAATTATACACAATCTGGCTGCAAGTAACCATTTCATCCTCATAGTTTGACTCTGGTTCAGATTTAGTCCTAAAGAAAAGAAATACAAGTTGATTCAAGACATGCAAATGATTCATGAACTAAGTGAAATAAGAGTCAGAAAAGATTTCACAGTTTCAGATGCCACATTTTACTACTAACTGATGCAAGTGATAAAATGTGTGTGAAAACATTAATATAGTATGTGAGAATGTGTAAGTTTGTTCAAGTTCTGTTATTTTATGGTGCCCACAAGTGTGGTAGATAGGGTTGCCAATTTTGCTTGGACATATTCCTGGAAGTTTCATCACAATGACAATCTTTAATTAAAGATTAATCTTTAATTCCTGGAAATTCCAGAACAATCCTGGAGGGTTGGCAACCCAAGTAGGTGCTTTAAAGAAATTGCATAAAAGAAAGGTACCGGCTTCATAGAGATCTTACTACTAAGCGACAGACTTGACTAACGAGTTGAGGATTTAACATATATGAAATATAACGTAATAAGTATTTGCATAAACACCTTGTTTAACTGAACAAGATCTTTTTTGAAATGATTGCCCTTAGTATTACTAACAGCTGCTTCGATGCTTAAAACTTCTCAGTTTTAATAATCAAATTTACCTATTTATGCCATTTACTTTTTCACTTCATTCATTAGGGATAATGACAAAAGACTGATTAAGTTTCCACTGACTAGTTTTCTTTCAATAGGATAATGTGGCAATGTGGCCTATAGACCACCCCAGAAGAATGTTTAAGTCCTACATCCCCCACCCAATTGCCTCTTGAAGAATGTTTTTATGGAAAGGTTTAATTTAAGGTTTTGTAATTAAGAGAAAAAGGTTTACAAAGCATAAATCTGGGGCTGAAGGACCTGTTAGTACCCTCTTAAAACAACTGTGTACCGTAAAGAAGACTGTTTAACAGGTGGAGCCCAATTATGCTTTCTAAATTTCTCTGCACAGAGAATCCATTTCCACAACCGGATAGCTGTTTCCTAACAGATTACTTCTCCGTTGAATGACAGACTTCGCTAGTCTGCTGGTTGCTTATTTTGAATGTCTAATATATGGTTACTCTTAAAAGATGGGTCTCAAACACGATGTTAAATTTCAATTGTAAATTTGGGAATACCAAAAGCTTCCAGAAGGCATTTGATGCCTATCTGCTTTGAAACACTTCCCCTAAGAAGTCTGACATATGTTATGTTTTTAAACATAATTACGTGTCTTGTTTTACCATCTCTAGTGGAAGGATTATATCCAAAAAAGGAATAAAACATGGGAAGACCCTTGATGAGATTTTCTTGATGTCGACAAATATTCAGAAGACTGTATATATGATTTGCCAGTAAGTTAAAAGTTAACTGAAAACACAATTAAAAGCTGTAGTTGTAATGTCTCATTTACGGCCTTGCCAACCCTCAGGATATCTGGGTGTTTTTATGAAAGCTGCAGCTCAAGTCATGTGATTATATGCAAATCTCAGCATTACTTTAAAAACAAAGTTTCTAGCTCTCATGGCTGCAGGGAAAATCTTGAAAACATGAATCCAAAAGGTTAAAAAACCAGAATGCAAATAAAAAGAACACAGCATTTATTATTTTGTAAAAACTCCCAAGTTTTAATCAATTTTATGATGGGGGGGAGGGACTGCATCATGATTGTTGATCACTTAGGGTTGGTAATGCTGCACTTATTTTATTTTGCTCCTGGCCATTTTCCCAACATCTATTTTAGCATTGAGGTCAGGGCTAGAAGCTACCAAAGCTATATTTTTAAAACTTGAACTCACCTCCTTGAACTATTCCGTATATTTGTTATTTCATTGTTGTAGCTGACATTGTTGATAATGGTTTGAAAGGCCTGGACTGGATCGATGAGCTGACCCCACACTTTAGACCCGAGCTGATCCAGAATCACCATGAAACAGTGCAGCGCTGGCCAGAAGGGATCAGTGCTTTCATCTGAAATATAACAGTCTAAGATCATGAAGAGTTGAGGGGGAAGTGTCCTGCGCTTTCCTACTGCCAGCTGAATACAAAGTTAATTTAATTCTGAATTTCAGTGGTTTTATTACTTTAAACATTGAAACAAGGGTGAATTATAACTTTTTTAAAAAATGTTTAAGCCTAAAAAAAAAAGAGGCATTTTTTAAACACTCAGAGAAAGAGGGGAGGGGAAGAACTTAAAAATTCCCCTCATTTGCAAAGCCAGTGTGGCTCCTAAGGTCTGAGACCAGCCATGCTTTCCCTCCATAAGTAGTAGTAACCTGGAGGAGCGAGAGAAGGGAAGGTGTAAAATGGATAATTTTTAAAGTTTCCCCTCACTGCAAAGCTATGTCATTCCTACTTTTTTCCCTTTCTGTTCTGGTTGCTGATATTTTGGTGGGCGCAGGTAAGAGGTATATTATTGAGACAGTTATTATGCCTCGTATAGCTGCCCAGGGAAGGAGAGTTATGTCTGAAAAAGAGCTCTATTTTTCTTCAATTATTTCACATTTCATCTTTTGCAGCCACTGTGTCCTTATGTTGTGCCTGCCTCCCCTGCCTAGCCATTAGTGTGGCTAGACACCCCCTCCCTAGAGGAAGTGAACAAGGTGAGAAATTTAATTTTTTCCCTCTTGCCTCTAAACACAATAAAATCTAAAAAGATAAAAAGATTTGGTAAAAGGGTTTATTATTGCTATTTACGGATATTTGTGTGGAGAGCACAGGGCTAGGCAGGGAAGAATATCTGAATCTTACAGCTTTGTCAACTGATTTGTTCAAAAGAATCTTTTATTTAAAAATTTTCCAACTGCAGAAGTCTAATGATTCAATGAGAAAAGTATCTAAGAAGATTCCGCTACAAAGATATATAGGGGTTTTTTTTGTGTGTGTTTTTTGCTTCTTTTTTTTTTTTTTAAATCATCTTCTCCTCTTCTGGTACAGAAAATGACACAGAATTTTGAGCGGCCAGCACAGAGTAACTCATTCTCAGCATTCCATTCTAGTTTCACTAAGAAAGCTGTTAAGAGTCAGAATCTGATATCTTTAGATGATACTTTGGAAACTTGAAATGAGTGCAGATAAATCAGATTCTTTTCCCACAGTAACTGAAACTGAGGAATTTGTAAACAGTATAAAGTAAATTACAGATATCAGCTAAAAAATGAAGCTTCAGTCTGCTATAGATAAATGTAAATTTGCTAGAAGTTCACTGATTCAAGAAAACACATGCTTTTGTAGAAGAACTCTGAGGTTTTTAAAAAACAACTCTTGCATTAAAAACTAGAGTACTGGGATTACTAAAAGGAATGAAAGAGAAGATGCTATTCAAGAAATTAATTACTTTGTTACTTGACAAAATATCTGATTAAAAATTTACTCTGCCAATAAAAAAATTGACTGTAAACAAGATTCTTTGTTTGCAGAAATCCCTGACCTTATTTATCACCTTTAGTTCTGATAATGCTATAGCTCACTATCCCTGAAGTGGCTAAAGTAAAAGAAAATTTTATACTCAGGACAGAGTCTCTTTTTTGAGTTGTAGCTCACATAACTCTAACAAGGGGGGGGAGAACACAATTTAAAAAGTAATTAAATTATATTGGTATTTAGGCATTTTTTTTTTATACTCCAGAAGACTAGCACTAATTTTTGATGGTAAAAGGCTGAATTTTTATGATTGACAAAGCAAAAAAGTCTTAGATATTTAGATGCAATTAGTTCAGGAAAAGGGTAAAAAAAGGAGAGGATCCTCAGAAGACTCCTACCACAATTTGAGTAATTTTAACTTTTTCTCCTGTTCCTCTTTTCCTTTGTTTTTGGTGCTTCTTCATCTAGACGCTAATTAAAATAGAATAGTCTATCAACTACTGAAGGGGTATTTCTTTTTAAAGCTCCTTCAGATCTGAGATAATGATATTATACAGTTTTCTTGTATGTGTTCTTCCTTCTTCATATAAGATTATAAACTTTTTGTTTAATGAAAATATTGCACTTATAAAGATCCAATCCTTTTCTTCTCATATTACAAAAAGAAACTTGTAAATAATTAAAAACATCCCAAGTCTCAGAAAAAGGATCTGAAAAATAATTAGCAAGAACTACAAAGTTTGAAATGTTACCTTTGCAAATTAAAATAGTGACTACACAACTTTGAACTTTCCGTTTTCACTGAATTGTCTCTCACACCACTCATCAGGAGGATACGGAAATTCAGCTTCCAGGAAAAGTAAAAACATAATCCTGGAAGAGCGACTTCTTCCATTTTAGGATGCAAGAGCCAGAATATATACCACATGGAAAAAAATGTACCATCTCTTCTAAGTGGAAATCACCCAGTAATTAGAAAAAAAGTTTGCCCTCACCTAACGCTCTACATATGGCTCCATAAAGCCATAAGGGGCACCTTTTCTCCACTTTTCAAAGTCCCTTTGAACCTTGTTTTTCAGTGTTTGTCTCAAGGTAGGTCCAAATATTGTTCTTCACATCAGGGAAGGAATGAAATGTCAAAGTCTGAGTAACCCTGTCTTTGGCATTATACTTCTATACCAAAAATAATTTGTTCGACAAAAGTAGTAAGTTCTGTTAGGAATTATACCACAACCAGAATATGACTAAAAATGGATTATGAACAATCTCCATTTTTCATTGCCTCATCAGTTAAAATTAGTTACCATCTGTTTGTTTCTCCATGGTATGAAGTATAGACTGCATGAAATCATTCTGTTTATCTGGACCCAGCAACAAAGAATCCATAGCTTGTTCTTCCAGCACTGTTAGCAACATACAGATACCTGCAATGAAAGCAATCTGTCTTTATGTTTGTGTATGAGATCTTTTTTTTTCCCTTCAAGTTTTGGCAAACCTAAATAGTACTGTTTTCCAAAGCTCACTGCAATGAAACTGCTCAGAGGAAATGATCAGCAGCAGAGAAACCTGAAGCGGATGAATTTAAATAAGCTACTGAGTCTCCTGGACAGACACAGTTAGAATTCTTCTATTTGACAACTCCCAAAATGCATTACACATTTCAAGAACTTTGATTGTACTGACCTCATAGGGACTGAGACAAGATCCAAAGAGAATTAACTGAAATTTCAACAACTCTATCTTTGCAGAATGAATATCCCTCTGAAGAACGTGGATATACCTGTGAGTTTGGTGGTTACTGTATTGCTGTCTAAAAGGTGAGTAAAGGTTAAATCCTGCATGAACCCAAAACAATAGCTGTAAACAGAATTCAATTGTCTGGACAATGCAAAGAATCTAATGAGTGAAGGCACCTCCAAACCCCGTCTAGAGACATGAACAAGCCAAATGGTCAGGTTCAGGAGCCCTGCTCGAAACCTTAGGAGATCTTCAGGTGGGAACTTTCAAAGAAACCTGTGAAATGAATAAAAGACAGCTTGTGTCCTGAGGGAGAGACACTGTATGGGGTTCAGACTGTCAGCAGCAGCTACAGAGGTACAACCTGTTTCACCAAGCTTCAATGCTTGAGGAGTGTCTGCGTCAAGTGGAACCTACTTAAACTAGCAAGGAAAGGCTATGTTTAGGTAAGGCAATATGTGTTTAGGCTTTTTTTAAACCTTTTCTTTCTGCTTGTAATGTTCTTGAGAGTAAATAAATCATACTCTGCTTTGAAAAAGCTGTTCTCTGTTACTGCATTTACCAGCTGGTCCGATTCCTGGAGAGGATTCTGTAGCAAGGGCAAAATCCAGTTGGACTTCTTGGAGGTAATATGCTTGGGAAACAAGAGGCATTGTAACCTGGGGGTTCAGTTAGAAGTGGGGTGAATCACAGGATTCCACTCAGAGAAGAGCGTAGTGGTTGGCCTGCCACTTGAAAGAAATGCCACCACTCCCCTCCGGAGAGTGGGAGAGAGCAAGCACAGATACAGCTCACTACTGAACAAAAACTCACCAAGCCAGTAGTTTTTGTAGTTGGTGGTATCGTACAAATGGGATGGCAGAAGAATGAGTTTCCCCTTCTCAATCATTGAAGAACTATAAATATCAGGACTATCAAACAGCCCCAACTCAATGACTTTAAACAAACAAGTCAACACTTCCTGTAAGTCATAGTAATCATCCCTGTCGACTTTCCCTAAATTTCTTGCTGTCAGGATGGCCCATCGACGAATCTACATATTAAAAAAAAAATACTTAAATATTACTAGAAGGAATACAACAAACAGGAATGACAGAAAAAGCCGTAAGTTTAGCAGCCATATTCCTAATAAAATGTGGTCAAATACATTTGTACTGAGCGCAAGTTCTTGGAAGTGAGAATCAAGTATTCTTCCAGCATAAACAAACATTTCCCCGTGCATACTACAAACTTTGTGAAATGCCATCTAAACAATCAAAAGAGTTAGAAAGCATACATTCAAGGGCAAAAACTCACTGGAGGCACAAGACAGAGGCACCCTTTATCTCTAGACTTGTTTGATATCCTTGAAACTTTACTGATCAACATTTAACACACACATAAATGCAATTAAGGAACAGTAACCATAAGTTAATGCTGTATGTGAAGGATGCCCGTCTACTTATTACCGAGCCAGAATCCGTCTTTTGACACATTTGAAGGACTACAAGTAAGTTCATGGAGGATAGGTCCATCAATGGCTATTAGCCAGGATGGTGTCCTTAGCCTCTGTTTGCCAGAAGCTGGGAATGAGCAGCAGAGGATGGATCACTTGATGATTCCCTGTTCTGTTCATTCTCCCTGGGGCACCTGCCATTTGCCACTGTCAGAAGACAGGATACTGGGCTAGATAGACCTTTGGTCTGACCCAGTATGGCCATTCTTATGATATATACAGTATATTGTCAGATTATAAAATAGGATATATCATATCTCCTACGCATTTCTCAGGACCAGCTTGCGCATCAATTTGAATGGCAGAATTTTTAATGGGTAGCCTCCCTAAAATGCCCACAGATCCACATCCATACCAGCTCTCAAACTCTGTCAAGCAGTTTGGATCCACAGTTAGACGCATTATCAAATAACTTGGAAGAAAATTACAAATACTCACCTCTTCCTGTGGAATAAAAAGAATATCAAGATGAATATCCTGCCTAGATTACTACAAACCCTTATATCCGTCCTGATCTACACACCCAAAGTTGCTCATATCAAACTATTCACAGACTTTCTTGGAGGTGAGGTAAGGAGGACATTCTGTCCCGCCTTAGTCTAAAGGTGTACGACGAATCCTTCAAGACACACAGCAGGCCCTTCAACGGTACCAGGGCTTAGATCCTAAGATCCAAGGGTTCTGTGAACGCTATATAACCACCACTCCTCAATCCTTCCCCCAGCTCTTGAAGCTACCAGAAAGATCAGGGCAGATCTAGCTGGGGTCCTACAGTTTCACACTATGCTCTATGCAGAGGCAGTTTTATAAGATAATCTAAGTCTCCCTGTAGAGTTAAACAAATGTCAAGGGAGTGGATGAAGAGGGGCATTCTCACACTTATCCAGCTCTGTACCAATTGCTTCCTTAGGTCTTTTTCTGGCCTTCCAATGCTATTTGGCCTGCAAATGTCACAATTTTGGCAATACCTGTGACTTTCAACTCAGATGCATTTGGGTACCCCAGAAATTCCCACTTTGTTACCATTCCTTAAGGGACAGGGTTCAAAAGGAGATAAGGTACTGTCATCTACAACATTATGAATGCCCTCAAGGTCTGCTTCAAACAAGAACATATGGCACAGAGACCTCCCATTGTGGTCTAGGATTGGCCTACTAAAATATCCTCCCCAAATCTCATTCAGATACATACAACCAAAAATACCATCTAGCTTCCACCGGTCTCAGAATGAAGACGACTAAAATAAAGGACAACTGTGCCTGCTGGTAATGTCAAACTGTGTGTGCTATGTCACTATATATGCTATGGGAATGCTTTGTAATTAAAGGATTTGGGGAGGAAGAGTGTTCCTGTTTCTTATTCCAACTAACAGTGCCTCTCTCACCACTTCTGTTTCACATTGGAGGCAATTCCAAGATTACTGCACCTCAGACTACCAAAGGATATAGCTTTTAGTGACTAAAAATAAATGATACAGAGATGGAAAGACAACATCCTAGCACAAAAAAGGCTGGAGTATGAACATTGTATTTGGCTATCTTGGAAAGAGTGGCATACAAAATATACTTGGACTCAGTTTGAAAGCCCAGATCTTTATTTTCAGATATGCTGAACACCTGCAACTACTATTGACCTTAACTGAACTTTTAAGCTATCAACACTTCTGAACACAAAGTCCCATAGCTTTTGTTCCTTGACAGGTATCAGTGATCCAGAGTTACACACTGTGAGCTTCTGCACCACACTTTCCATGAACTTCATTTGCTCAATACATGATGCCTTGCCCTCCTCTCCTTCACTTCTGATCTCCACACACACACACCCTCAGTCAATTATTTTCTTTACAGGCAACAGAATTCCATTTTCTTTGAACTGACAGTATAATTGTATTCCTATCCAAATTCTAACTGAATAAACTTCATGTGCCAAAAAAGGAGAACGAAGAATCATGCTGAATTTTGAACCTTAACTCTGATTTTATTTTTAATCACAAGAATTTGGAAAAACAATCTGAATGTTATTTAAACTCAGACTATGTAGTGGAATTTCCTTTGGATACATTTTTATTTTGAAAAAAACATGCTTCTTTTGGTTCTCACTTCAGTATGAGGCTCAATATCCAGAACAGGTAAAATTAGGAGAAGACTCAATAGAAATTAAATGCTTTAAACTGTTAGGTGCTCCTATTACCCACCTTGAGAAACGCCACATAACACCCAAAATGTTAACAATGTTACCAATGGCTCAAATTAAACAGCAAACATTGACTAGTCTGCTGACTTTAATGTGTCTTTTCACTGACTTTTCTTCTTCCATGCTATTAAATAATGCTGAGAACAGTGTTTTTGCAAAACAACCACTTATCATCATGGATAGGAATATTATGTGCCAAGACATACTAATCCCATTACTAATCAAGGTTACATGCTTCTATGGATTGTTTATATGAGGAGGATACAGCAGAAATGTTTGAACTTTGAAACAATAGGCTTATCACTCTTGCCAAACATGAACAAGGATAGACGTACACAATCAAATCCCTGAAACAGAAGTGTTCAGTAAAAGCTTAAAGTGAGTTCATTTTTCTGACTGTATTCTCATTGTAGGAGAAATAACTCACCACTTCATTGGGGTGTACCAACAACAGATAAATGCCTGGATGTTTGTCGAAGACCTGAAAGGAGAAGTTAACTTGTTCCATTTTACAAATGGCCTCAACACAGAGCTCACCTAAACAAGAGACATAAATGGTAAAGATTAACCAAAACCAAGGCAAGCTAAATTATTTTAGTGCTTAAAGAAATATTACCCTTATTTTAGTAGGGCAACTAAACATTTCACTAATGCTTGTTTAAAATAATTATTTTCACCTTCTGCAATAGTGAGAATACTGGATTCTTTCAAGCACAAGCCATGAGATACTCACTGATTCGTGCATGTAGTAGCAGGTACGGGTATTTCAGTATTTCTAGAAGAGGTACACGCAGGTTGTTCTCAAAATCTGGGCCTGTGTAACCAGACAGTTTAGTTTCCCCGTTGTCATCCACTATAAATAATTCATCATCCTCTTCAATATCTGTCTTCATGGATTTCTCAAAGTGGTCAATGAGACGGGAGGTTTCCAACTCCCATAAGATCTATCCAAGGAAAAGGAAACAAGGAGACAATGGTCTGTACACGTTGCTGAGACTGATGATGTTTAACATCATGTGGAACTCCTGATGAGATTCTAAGAGCTCACTACTTTGTTTTGGAAAGTTACTTTCCAGACATGGTAAGAAAATACACCGCTACCTCGATATAACGCCACCCAATATCTCGATATAACGCCACTTGATATAACACGAATTTGGATATAATGCAGTAAAGCAGTGCTCCAGGGGGGCGGGGCTGCGCACTCCGGTGGATCAAAGCAAGTTCAATATAACACAGTTTCACCTATAACGCGGTAAGATTTTTTGGCTCCCAAGGACAGTTATATCGAGGTAGAGGTGTATTAAAAGTTACTGGGCATGGAACTCAGGTGAGACAGATCATCAGCAACATTTTCAATTTGGAATTGACTGATTATAGAATCATTAAAGTAATTTTAGTGGCAGTCAGAAATGGTAGGTAATTAATGAATAAAGTTTTGAAAAATTTATTAATTTCTGAACAAAGTTAATAGCTTCATCATAATTTTAGATAGAAGATTGATAACAGGGCAAAGTTCTGTATTTAAATACAGGAATGGAGCACATTACAAGAACTTACAATTAAATGGCAGCATACACCTCCTGCAATAGTTAGCTAAACACAAAGCCCTCACAAAATTCCTCTCCCTCAATCAGACCTAACCACCATCAAAATCCAAACACTCTGAAGTAACTCAATTAAACCTTTTATTCTCTGCAGATCGGTAGAAGACAATTACCTCCTGCAGTAAGCCGGGCAATTCATCCCTTGCCTTGTGATATTCAACCACACATTCCAGGCAGTAACAGAGATCATCATTAGCTGCTGCACGATCTTCGGGGGACAAAGTCTTGGAAGCATACGTTCTTAGGAACTGGGTGGTGGAGGAACCACCGGGCGTACACCAACGACATGTGCTCATTCTTCAGACACACACATAGAAAGAGGGAGGGAGTTATTAGAAATCAAAACACTGAAAGAAGTAATAAGATCCAATTTCACCAAGATCTCTTCAATGCTAAGGGCTAGAGATTTCTGTAATGCAGATGCAATGTGTATATATGATTTTTAAAACATTACGACCAAAACAATCAAATGTAAGTGACCAAGTTTAAGCATTTATATCCATATTTATGAACCTAATAAAAGTGGCCTCATTTTCAGAGCATTTGAACACCTACAGTTCCCAGTGAAATACAAAACAAAATTTAAAAACTAATAATTAAAAAGTATTTTATTTCTCCTACAATTAATACATTTGGATAACATTGATATGCAAAATTTCACCTTGCATGTAACTAAAAAACTCTTTCAAGATATACAACATTAATATATGTATGCATCAGAACAGTTGTTTGTGAAAAAGAGGGTTTATCGATACAAAGTTTGATTAGTTCTGCTTCACCTCCTTAAGATTCTCATAGTTCAGTGAAGCCGTCGCTTAAATTTAAGGAAATGGATTTAAAATTTTTCAGTTTATTAGCCATCCCTGACATTTCCACAAGTAGCTACCTCTACATTCAGAATAAGAGCAGTGTAAGATAAATTCTATCACTTCTACCAAGCTAATAATAAACAAACAAGAATAGATTCTATATAACAATTGTGTTTACTAAAGGTATATACTGGCTATGAATCAAACATTTTCATTCTCCTCACTTTGCATCAGTTAGGGAGACAACCTAATTTATTAGTATCACTTCCTAAAAGGTACTCACTTCATGAAAAAGGGGTTGTGCACTTGGTTTTTGTTGTTACTTAACCCACACAGGAATGGTACAGAAAGGGGCAGTTCCTCAATTTGCTGGACACAGTCTTGAATTAGGTAAATATTATACTACTTTATGAAGTTATGAAAGTGGAGGTACATACATATTTAATGCCCTGAGAAAGTATTTAGTAAGCTATCACCTAAAATTGTGTGTCAGTTTCAATTGTTATGTGTTTACCCTAAACTGCATCAGTAATATCTGTCATGTGAGGAGCAATTAGCTTTCATATGACCATTGGCGTTTGGAAAGGACGCCTTGGTGAACTAGCACTCCATGAGCAATAGTCTAAATATTAATGGCCTTGAAATGGAGGATAAAGTCCAGATAATTTCTATTATGTTTATGAGACTCCCCTAATGAAACAACATAGTGCACAGCTTGGAGAAATAGTCTAAACAAAGTTCATACTCTGTCACAACAACAAAAGTCTCCAAAATGGGGAATTCTTGTCAGCATTTCAAAATATTTTCACAAATCCACAGTATTCTAAACATTCGAGGACCAGACATTGACTTACTCTTCTTGACCAAATACTCAATAAATCATTTGGTTAACATCCATTAGTAAACATACATCTGCATAATACTGGCCTACAGCTGGATCAGCATATATCCTCACTAATACCGTACAACAAATCAGCTATATTTAAAACCAGTAGACTTGTCTTAATTATTAATTTTAAGACAGCCCACCTATTCTTAAAGACTAGCTGAAATATCACAAGTTAATTTGAATATTACAGGGATCTTAAATCTTCAACAACTTTAACATCCCTGTGCCTTCACTGGTGCACAAATTTTAGTCACCGTGCCACTGCATTTCCCTGAAGCATTTGCTGGTGGTCCATGCTACTGAGTCTCCTTGCTTCCAGATGCTAAACTACATTACGATGCAATTAAAAACGTTTCTAAATTTTTTTTCTGATACCAGTTTCTGTACTCAACACTGTGACCTTAAATAACCATAAATGGAAAAGAAGTGGTGATCTATGAGAATTTCTCTAATAGGATGCAGGCCACACTGAAAAGTTTCAGGATCCCTGTATTAGACTATGTAAACCGTAAGTCAGATCCTGCCACCGTTGTCCACACATTGGGGTGTACCTTGCTTGTCAAGCAGCCCTACTGAAATTACTGGGACTAAGTACACATTGAGAGATCACTCATGGAGGCCAGGTGAGAGAAGAGAGTCCTATGATGTATATGTTAAATACTTAATAAGTTTTTAGAAAACCTAAGATTAAAGTGCCACCACCACCACCATGTGAAGAGTCATAACGGTGACCAAATCATGACAGAAATTAATTCAGGGCCTGTCTACACCACATCTGGGGACCAGTTTAGGGCTTGTCTTGGTTATGTAACTTAGGTAAGACTTTAAATTTCAGTTAACTGAATTCCATTACCAGGTTAAGTCGCTGCCTAGGTCTCCACTACAAAATGGAATTGTGTTGTAACCGGGCCAAAGAACACCACTACGGAACTGTGACAAGTTCATTTCTGTGGGCTTTGCTGGAATATGTTTGAACATGGTTCCAAACAGAGAAGCCCAGCACCGATATGGACTTTGAGAGAACATGAAGTGTGAGTGAAAAAGAAAAACTTAGTAAGATTCCCCAATTAAACAAAAACATGCATGGGTTTCATCTTGCTGACCTAGCCAGGGAAGTCTATTGGCTTAAAAATGAATTAATTTCCCTCATTTTATACCATTTTTTATGAACATTAACATGCATACTGGAGAAAGTTTTAATTATCTTAAATATAAATCACTTATCACATTTTTCTATCATTTGCATCACTGGCTTGTTAATGATACAAGAGTTATGTCTAAACAAGGGGCAATCCTCTCAACTCATCTTCTCCTATTTGATGTTGCAATTAAGTCATATGGTTTTGTTTATGACATTATCAAAATATTTTCCATAGCAATATAAGGATGCCAAACACAGCTTGGCAGAGTAAAAAATAAAAACCATCTTCAACAGCAACAAAGGAAGACCAAGTCAAGTATATTTTTACAAATATTCTCACGCCCAAATTAGCTTTTGCACTAAATAATCCAGCATTTCCTGACTTCTGAGAACTAACCTGCAACTTTAACAAAATCTTGGAGAGAGTGTTAAAGGAATTACCTAGATTTTTTTTTAAATTATAATCTGAAACTATTTGTCTAAGCACAACCAGAATGTCTTATCCTGCACAAGGTGCACAATTATTAAAGCAAGCCTCTTACGGAGTCTTGCTTCATTCACTGCATATCTTACTCAATGAGGCAAGGGCACATCATTGTCTGTTGAAAACTTAATTTGCTAGACACATTAATAAATATTTAATAATATTGTTATTACAGTAGTGCCCAGAAGCTCCAATCTCCAAGGCCCTCTGTTACATGCTGCATGATACCTTCTGAATTCAGATCTCTTAGCCCCACTGCTTTTCAAACATGAAAATCAAAACAAGGCCATCTCAAAATCTCCACCATCTCTAACACTACACGTTCTCAGACTTTAAATCACTTCTGTTTTAGGGTTCAGTTTTCGATGATCAGTGTTATGATAGGTCAAAAAACCAAAGCTTATGCAAGCTTAGTAATCAAAAGATTATTAGTCAAAGATTCAGCAGCATATACAGAAAGGAATGAGTTAATACTTTACCAAAACAGGTTTTGCGGAAGATCCATCTTCATTCTGTTCCAAAGCATGACCTCACTTCTATTTATATTTATATCGCTGTTTATCATAGACAGGAAAATGCCCCAATTCCTTTATTTCATGACATACCCTAGTCTTCCTTTTCCATACAGGTTGCACCTACTGTCTAAAGTTCTTAGATTTCTGTATCCAGTTAATTTAACAATCTTGCAACAATTACAATAGTTGCTTATTACTTAAAGCCCAAGCAAAACCAAGAACACTATCTTCTCCCTGATGACCTCTACGAATGCCAAAAATAAAATCTTACATGATTTTTAATACATTTCCAGCACAAAGCATGCTGAAAGCAATACATTAAGCATAGGTGCACAGATAGCCAAAATTAATGAATCATTGAGAAGTAATTCTGACTAACACCTTCAATTGAAAGTGATTCAGCACGCCAACATTTAAGAGCTGTATCTTTTTGGATCCATCTGTCAAGACATATAGCAAAATCCTACTAAGCATGTACAAAGTTTCCCTATTTACATGCTTTTAACTTTAAAATTAATGAACCAATATTCTTCAAATATGTTCTGTTTCTTCTATCTCAATGAGATCTACAAATCAAGCTAAGTTTGTTATATTTTATTTAAGTCATTGAATTAGCCCATACACAAACTTTTTGATTGAAAACTTAAAAATAATGCACCCAATTTTGTTCAGTTTTTCCAAAAATGGATTAAATCACCTGCAGATTGAGAGCAAGCCATGAAAATTTCAGCACCTCAGGAATTAGTTTTAAAATTATGAGCAACCAAACAGAAAGGATTAGAATAGAAAATAGAATTCAACCGTAACTATCTACGAAAACTTATGTTCAAGTCACTATAAGTACTGGCTAATTAATTCTCAGAATCCTGTAAGGCAGATGTTACCCCCTTGCAAGTTGTTAACATGCAAGTGGCTTCCTTACAGTGTAACCAACTGCTCCACATCACTGGACAAACCAGGAGATGCTGCCTAAGAGTTATTAAAGGCACTTCAGCAACATTTATACAATATACTTCAAAATAACTAGATGCCTCCATCTAACATTAAGCTTTCCATAGGCTTAAGATGACTTCTGTGGGATGGAACAGGACAGGACCATTAGTGTTTTAAAAAACGTTAAATGTTTTTAAAAAAATGTTAGGGCATGAACAGAGTAAGTGTGCTTTCTAGGAGTGTTGCCTCAGGAATGTCTGGTAAGTCTCAGCTAGTTCAGGAAGAAAGGAAAGGTCTGGTCTGAGGATGGGGAGAGTGATACCTGACACCAGCTACAGGTGAAGACATCGCAGAGGGGCACTCATCTATTCCACGGCAGGGAAGACAGGAAGAGAGTGGTTGAAGAACAGAGAGGGATTTTTTGGCACCTAGGGCCCAGTTCCTAGGAGGGTGGAGTGTACATATGTTTTCTGCAAAAGGAGGAATTCTGCTAGGGGTAAGGATTTGAGCTGACCTCCAAAACTGAGTGCGATGGGAATCTGGGGAAGCATATGAATTTACTTCCTAGCTCTGCATATCTGTGGGGAAGAGGTTGGAAAATAATAGAGGAGAGGGCAATTTCCATACTGAGGGTGACACTGGCTGAGGAGACTGGCAAGGGAGCAGTCTCTATGTTCTGGGGGTACTGGCACAAGAACAGTCTCCATGCTCAGGCGAGAAGGGAACAGGAGGCTGAGGTAGGAGCAGTCTCCATGCTCAGAAGGCACTGGCCAGGATGGGGGCTGTCTCCAGGTTCAAGAGAGCAGGGAGCAGGTGGGAGAAGGGTCTGGGTACAGGGAGTCTCCAGGCTCAGGGGGGCACTGGCCAGGGTGGGAGCAAAGGCAGATTCCAGGCACTAGGGGTGGGGAGGGCACACTGGTCGACGGGACTGGAGCCAGGAGACTGCTCCAGGACCCCCCCGGCCAGGGCCCGCCCCCCCAGGGGGGGGGCGGCACTGGTCGAGGGAAGGGCGGCAGTCTTGTCAATAACCTAGTCCCAGATTTGGACCTTAGCGTCCAAAATATGAAGGTCAGCATGAAAACCTCCAAGCTTAGTTACCAGCTTGGACCTGGTAAGCTGCCACCACCCAAAAAATTAGAGTGTTCTGGGGCACTCTGGTCCCCCCAAAAACCTTCCCTGGGGACCCCAAGACCCAAATCCCTTGAGTCTCACAACAAAGGGAAATAAACCTTTTCCCTTCCCCCCTCCAGGTGCTCCTGGAGAGATACACAGAGGCAACCTCCGTGAATCTAAGCAGAGGGAGTCCACCCTCTCTACTTCCAGTCCTGGAAACAAAAGCACTTCCCTCTTCACCCAGAGGGAATGCAAAGTCAGGCTAGTAAATCTAACACACACAGATCTCCCCCTGACTTCTTCCTCCCACCAATTCCCTGGTGAGCTGCAGACTCAATTCCCTGGAGTTCCTTACTAAAGAAAAACTCCAATAGGTCTTAAAAGAAAGCTTTATATAAAAAAGAAAGAAAAATACATACAAATGGTCTCTCTGGACTAAGGTGACAAATACAGGGTCAATTGCTTAAAAGAAATATGAATAAACAGCCTTATTCAAAAAGAATATAATTCAAAGCACTCCAGCAACTATAGACATGTAAATACAAAAGAACATATAAACCCCTATCTGATCTTTGGTACTTACAACTGGGAAACAGAAGATTAGAAAGCAGGAAACAGAAATCACTTCTTATCCGAGAGAGCATACAGGCAGAAGACAAAGAACTCAGACACAAACTTCCCTCCACCCAAAGTTGAAAAAATCCTGTTTCCTGATTGGTCCTCTGGTCAGGTGCTTCAGGTTACTTTTTTTTTCAGGTGAAAGAGACATTAACCCTTAGCTATCTGTTTATGACACGCCCCCCCAAATTGCAGACAGTGGGGAAGCTCACTGGCGGCGATTTCCTTCCAGAACTTTAAAATAAACAGATTACTACAAAACACGCACCTTTACATATACCACTAAGTATATAACTAACAGACTTCTACATTTTAAGAACACTTTTTAACTACTAGATTTTGGGAAACTCTCACGGGAGAGTGCATCAGCTACTTTGTTAGAAGCTCCTGAGATGTGCTGAATTTCAAAATCAAAATCTTGGAGAACTAAACTCCAACGCAGAAGTTTCTTGTTGTTCCCCTTGGCAGTATGAAGCCACTTTAGTGCAGCATGGTCAGTTTGTAGCTGGAACCGCCGTCCCCAAACATATGGGTGTAGCTTTTCCAGGGCGTACACAATGGCGTAGCATTCCTTTTCACTGACTGACCAGTGACTTTCCCTCTCAGACAGTTTCTTGCTGAGAAACACGACAGGATGGAAGTTGTGATCTGTTGCTTCCTGCATGAGAACTGCTCCTATACCACGCTCAGATGCATCCGTGGTTACTAGGAATGGCTTGTCAAAATCCGGGGCCCTGAGTACAGGGTCAGACATGATCATTGCCTTAAGTTGGGTAAAGGCCTTTTGACACTCATCAGTCCAGTTAACTGCATTTGGCTGGGTCTTTTTGGTCAGGTCGGTCAGTGGGGCAGCGATTTGGCTGTAGTGTGGTACAAATCGCCTGTAGTACCCGGCCAAGCCTAAGAAGGATTGGACCTGTTTCTTTGACCTTGGGACAGGCCACTTTTGGATAGCATCCACCTTGGCCTGTAGGGGGTTTATGGTTCCTCGACCCACCTGGTGCCCCAGGTAAGTTATTCTGTTTTGGCCTATTTGACACTTTTTGGCCTTAACAGTTAGTCCGGCCTGCCTGATGCGCTCAAAGACCTTTTCCAGGTGTAGTAGGTGTTCGGGTCAGGAGTATGAAAAAATGGCCACATCATCGAGGTAGGCAACTGCAAATTCTCCCAGTCCTGCTAGTAGACCATCTACCAGCCTCTGGAAGGTGGCGGGTGCATTTCGAAGGCCGAAAGGAAGGACATTAAATTCATACACCCCCGCATGGGTGACGAATGCTGACCTCTCCTTGGCAGGTTCATCTAGCGGTACTTGCCAGTACCCCTTGGTTAAGTCTATTGTAGAGATGAACTGGGCACGTCCCAACTTCTCCAATAGCTCATCGGTACGTGGCATTGGATAGCTGTCCGGACGAGTTACCGCATTTAGCTTACGGTAGTCCACGCAAAAGCGTATTTCCCCATCTGGTTTGGGTACCAGAACCACTGGAGATGCCCATGCACTGGTAGATGAGTGGATTATACCCATCTGTAGCATGTTCTGGATCTCCTGTTCTATAGCAGCTTGGGCATGAGGAGACACCCGGTAGGGTGGGGTTCTAATGGGGTGAGCATCACCTGTGTCAATGGAGTGGTATGCCCGTTCAGTCCGTCCTGGGGTGGCTGAGAACAATGGGGCGAAGCTAGTGCACAGCTCCTTGATTTGTTGCCGTTGCAGACGTTCCAGGGTGGTTGAGAGGTTCACCTCTTCCACGCCACCGTCTTTTTTCCCGTCGTAGTAGACACCGTCAGGCCACTCAGCATCATCTCCCTGGACTGTAAACTGACAAACCTGTAAGTCTCTGGAATAGAAAGGCTTGAGAGAATTAACACGGTACACTTTGGGCTTTAGTGAGGAACTGGGAAATGCTATGAGGTAGTTCACAGTTCCCAGGCGCTCTTGGACCGTGAATGGCCCTTCCCATGATGCTTCCATCTTATGGGCCTGTTGCGCCTTCAAGACCATAACCTGGTCTCCTACCTTGAAGGAACGTTCTCTGGTATGTCTGTCATACCAGGCCTTTTGCTCTTCCTGAGCATCCTTTAGGTTCTCTTTAGCAAGGGCTAAGGAGTGTCAGAGGGTGCTTTGAAGGTTGCTTACAAAGTCCAGAATGTTAGTTCCTGGAGAAGGCGTAAACCCCTCACATTGCTGCTTCACCAACTGTAATGGCCCCTTAACCTCGTGACCATACACAAGTTCAAACGGTGAAAACCCTAAACTGGGATGTGGTACAGCCCTGTAGGCAAACAGCAACTGCTGCAACACTAGGTCCCAATTATTGGAGTATTCGTTGATGAATTTACGTATCATGGCCCCCAAAGTTCCATTAAACCTTTCCACCAGGCCATTATTTGATGGTGGTACGGGGTGGCAACCAAGTAATTCACCCCATGAGTTTCCTACAGTTTTTCCATGGTCCCTGCCAGGAAATTAGATCCTGAATCTGTAAGGATGTCGGAGGGCCAACCTACCCTGGCAAAGATGTCTGTTAGGGCCAGGCAAACAGTGTTAGCCCTAGCGTTGCCTAGAGCTACTGCTTCCGGCCATCAGGTAGCAAAGTCCACTAAAGGCAGTACGTACTGCTTTCCTCTGGGTGTCTTTTTTGGGAAAGGACCCAGAATATCCACAGCTACTCACTGAAATGGGACCTCAATTACGGGGAGTGGCTGGAGAGGGGCCTTGACCTGGTCTTGGGGTTTTCCCACTCGTTGGCATACCTCGCAAGACCGGACATACTTGGCAACATCCTTGCCCATCCCCTACCAGTGGAAGGACTTTTCTAACCGGTCCTTGGTTCTGTTCACCCCACATGGCCACTGGGATGATCATGGACTAAGCTTAAGAGCTTCCCCCGGTACTTAGTTGGAACCACCAACTGTTTTTGCGGCTGCCATTCTTCCCGGTGTCCACCAGAAAGAATTTCCTTGTATAAAAGTCCTTGGTCTATAACAAACCAGGATTGATTAGAAGAGCTGAGAGGCGGTGGGGTGCTCCGTGCCGCCGCCCAAGCTTTCTGAAGGCTGTCATCTGCTTCCTGCTCAGTCTGGAACTGTTCCCTTGAGGCTGGGGTTACCAGTTCTTCCTCAGACTGTGGACTTGGGCTTGGTCCCTCTGGAAGCGATGTAGGTGATGGGGTTGTTTCTGTTGCTGGTGAACCGCTCTCTGCTGGTGCACCTGAGGGTATTTCAGGCTCGGGCTGAGCCTTTTGGGTATGGCTGTATGTTGCTTCTGCCAGTTCTGGCTCGCTGGCGCCCTCTGGCGTTGAGTTTGAAGATGGGGTTGCACTTGCTGGTACTGGTTGCTGTTCCAGTTCCGGGCCTGGGACTGGAGGTGCTGTGGCTGCTTCAGTGGTTGGCATGGAATCCGGGTCCACTACCTCTGTCTGGATCTCTGGTAACACAGACGGGGCCTCTGTGGACGGCTCAGGAACAGGAATGGGTCTGGAAGCTTGCCTGGTTTGGCTACGTGTAACCATTCCCACTCTCTTGGCCCGCTTCACCTGGTTGGCCAAGTCTTCCCCCAGTAGCATGGGGATAGGATAATTGTCATAGAATGCAAAAGTCCGCATTCCTGACCAGCCTTTGTACTGGACAGGCAGTTCAGCTGTAGGCAAGTCTACAGCTTGTGACATGAAGGGGTAAATTGTCACTTGGGCCTTTGGGTTGATGAATTTGGGGTCTACGAAGGATTGGTGGATAGCTGACACTTGTGCCCCCGTCTCTCTCCACGCAGTAACCTTCTTTCCGCCCACTCTCAAATTTTCCCTTCGCTCCAAGGGTATTTGAGAGGCATCTGGGCCTGTGATGGTGGTGTAATGAACTGCACTCAGATGGCATTCTTTGGACAGTTGGCCTTGATATGTCCCAGTTCATTACACTTAAAGCATCTTCCATCTGATGGGTCACTGGGTCGAGGTGAGTTACTGGAGACTGGTGAGGTGGAAGAATAGGGCGTCTGTGGCTTTACTTGGGTTGTATGTGGGGTCTTTGGCTGTCCTCGGTTGTAGGGTTTATGGTCTGTGTGCCCCCTGGTGTATTCGTTCCCCTTGACCGTAGCTTTCTTGCTTTCTGCCACTTCCATCCATCTGGCTCCAATCTCCCCCGCCTCAGCGAGATTTTTGGGTTTTCCATCTTGTATGTACCGTGTTATGTCCTCAGGAACACCATCCAAGAACTGCTCCATTTGTATGAGGTGGTGCAGTTCTACCAAGGTTTTAACATTGTGTCCTGATATCCAGGCCTCATAATTTTTCCCAACGTAGTAGGCGTGTTTGGGAAATGACACATCTGGTTTTCACTTTTGGGTTCTGAAACGCCGACCGGCATGATCCAGGGTTATCCCCACTCTGTATCTGGCCTTGGTTTGAAAAAGTTTATAGTCGTTCATGTTCTCCTTAGGCATTTCAGCTGCCACCTCTGCTAAAGGTCCACTGAGCTGTGGCCTCAATTCTACCATTTACTGGTCTTCAGGGATGCTGTACCCAAGACAGGTTCTTTCAAAATTTTCCAAGAAGGCCTCGGTGTCATCACCTGCCTTGTAGGTGGGAAATTTCCTGTGCTGTGGAACAATAATTGGCGCAGGGTGTTAGGGTTGGCTGGAGCAGGTTGCTTAGCCTTTTCTAATTCCATGGCCTGTCGGTGGGTCTCCCTCTGTTTTTCCAACTCTCGTTGGTGGGCTGCATTGTTGGCTTCTTCTTGTTTTTGTAGCCTTTCCATCTCTTGTTTGTGAGTTGCCTCATCTCTGGCCATCTGTGTTCTGAGCAGTTCTATCTGTTTTTTCCATTGCTTCGAGCTGTACTGCCTCTGGTTTTCGTGACATCTTGTTTTCTTGTGTTGGGGTGCCCTCCGGTGTTTATCTTCTGAACTGCAGGCTCTGTTGCCTCCTGGGGTCTGCCTAGCAACAGTGCCTTTTTCCCTTTCTTCCTTTTGCTAATTTTTTCAATGTAAAGTAAACCAGAAAAACCACTTTATTTGCATGTGTATAGTGCTGGTAATGACTCTCAATGGGAGTGCTATTGTCTGACAAAAGACCTGTTTGTCACAGCTTAATGGTTCCTTGCTTAATATGCAAGCCAAAAACTGCCAGAGAGAGCAGAAAAAAAAAAATTCTCTCTGGTTCCCTTTTAAAACCAAACTATATCTCTCTGCTAAAAAGCCCCTAGCAGAGAAAAGAAAAATCTAATATTCCTACTGGCTTCTGGATTCTATCTTTCCCAACGCTGCCACTCATGTCAATAACCTAGTCCCAGATTTGGACCTTAGTGTCCAAAATATGGGGGTTAGCATGAAAACCTCCAAGCTTAGTTACCAGCTTGGACCTGGTAAGCTGCCACCACCCAAAAAATTAGAGAGTGTTCTGGGGCACTCTGGTCCCCTCAAAAACCTTCCCTGGGGACCCCAAGACCCAAATCCCTTGAGTCTCACAACAAAGGGAAATAAACCTTTTCCCTTCCCCCCTCCAGGTGCTCCTGGAGAGATACACAGAGGCAACCTCCGTGAATCTAAGCAGAGGGAGTCCACCCTCTCTACTTCCAGTCCTGGAAACAAAAGCACTTCCCTCTTCACCCAGAGGGAATGCAAAGTCAGGCTAGTAAATCTAACACACACAGATCTCCCCCTGACTTCTTCCTCCCACCAATTCCCTGGTGAGCTGCAGACTCAATTCCCTGGAGTTCCTTACTAAAGAAAAACTCCAATAGGTCTTAAAAGAAAGCTTTATATAAAAAAGAAAGAAAAATACATACAAATGGTCTCTCTGGACTAAGGTGACAAATACAGGGTCAATTGCTTAAAAGAAATATGAATAAACAGCCTTATTCAAAAAGAATACAATTCAAAGCACTCCAGCAACTATAGACATGTAAATACAAAAGAACATATAAATCCCTATCTGATCTTTGGTACTTACAACTGGGAAACAGAAGATTAGAAAGCAGGAAACAGAAATCACTTCTCATCCGAGAGAGCATACAGGCAGAAGACAAAGAACTCAGACACAAACTTCCCGCCACCCAAAGTTGAAAAAATCCTGTTTCCTGATTGGTCCTCTGGTCAGGTGCTTCAGGTTACTTTTTCTTTCAGGTGAAAGAGACATTAACCCTTAGCTATCTGTTTATGACAAGTCTCCAGGCTGGGGGGGCCGCACTGGCCATGGGGGGCTGGAGCAGTCTCCCGGGTCGGGGGGGGGCACTGGCTGGGGAGGGGGGGGCAGGAGCAGTCTCAAGGCTCGCGGGGGGGGGGGCACTGGAGCAGTCTGCAGGATCGGAGAGGGGGCACTGGCCGGGGGGGGGGGGCTGGAGCAGTCTCCCGGCTCGGCGGGGGGACACGTTACCAGGCTCGGGGGGGGGGCACTGGCCGAGGGGGGGCCTGGAGCAGCCTGCAGGCTCGGAGGGGGGCGGGAGCAGTCTCCAGGCTCGGAGGGGGGGAACGGGAGCAGTCTCCAGGCTCGGAGGGGGGGGCACTGGCCGAGGCGGGGGGCGGGAGCGGTCTCCAGGCTCGGCGGGGGGGGCACTGGCCGGGGGGGGGGCTGGAGCAGTCTCCAGGCTCGGAGGGGGGGAACGGGAGCAGTCTCCAGGCTCGGAGGGGGGGGCACTGGCCAAGGGGGGGGCGGGAGCGGTCTCCAGGCCGAGGGGGGGCCTGGAGCAGTCTCCAAGCTCGGAGGGGGGGGCGGGAGCGGTCTCCCGGCTCGGCGGGGGGACACGTTTCCAGGCTCGGGGGCTTCGCCTCTTTCCCTCTCCCTCGGCTGCCCCCTCACCTCCTCCCACCGCCAGCCTCCGGGCGCGGGCCTCGGCGCTACTCCGCCACCATGGCTCCGGTGGGCACCCAGCCAACGCTTCCCCCACCCCGGCTTCGCCTCACTTCCGGCCCAGCCGGCTGTCTCGGCCGGAAGTGAGTTTGTTTTTCCTCCGGGGCGGCCCAGCTCTGACCGGGAGGGGCCCCGCCCGGGGGGGGGGTCTTAAAGGGCCAGCGGCAGGTGTGCGGGGAGGAGCGGTGCCGGGCGGGCACTAGCCTGGGAGGACTTGGTTTCAACTGCGGTTGGCACCAGCCTGCCTGGGTGAACCTGGGCCAGTCCCTGGAAACGAGGAGCATAAACGGTGCCTCTTTGGGGCAAGTTTGTCCCCGCTCTTGCCAGCCCCAGATGTTCAAAAATCTGGAGCTTGGCTTAAAAATCATGAGAGGCTGTGAAACTCATAGCTGTGGTGTTCTTATTGCCTTCTGCTTTTTGAGCCTTTCGGGTGCACGGGGGGGGGGGGGGGGCACAGCTGGAAGCTTTCTCCACAGCCACGTGGGCTAGAAACTTCTCTAAGAATGACGCCTGCGATCGTCACATATCCCTTTGACTCCCGGCGCTGGGGCTTGAAGGGAAACAATAATGATCATGAGACTCATGACAAAATCAGAAGAGCTAGCAACCCTTACAGCTGCTAACTGACCTGCACATCTGGTACTGGGACAAATCCAGATACAGTTTTACCTGGCAGCAGACAGGGAATATGCCATTTTGAACATACCACTCCACGCCCACCCGCGTGACCTCACGTGCACAGTGCATATGAGGTCATGCCAGTGCAGGTGGGGCAGTGCACATTGAAATTGGTGCTGCCTTTGTGGTGTGACCTTGCATGCACCATATGTACAAGCTCATGCTGGCAGGGGTGGGCCCACACTATTCCCAGAATGACCACTATTCCGGGAACAGGTGAGTGGCCACCCTAAGTAGGCAGGAAGAAAGTGGATGAGGCTACAGGGGAAAGTACAAGGGAAAGGGGGATGAAGGGGAAGTGGGGCAGGAGAATTAAAAACATATTGGGGAAGCAATTGGAAAGGGAGGGGAGAGTTGACAGGAGTTTGGCTGAGCAGGTACCACCTGTCCTACGCTTGGTGTGATTATCACACCACTGCCATTATCTCCTACTTAGCCTGTGCCACCCTAGCAACTCGGAGCCTTGTCTCACAATTCTATCTCCCATCCCTATGAGGAAGATCAGAATCATTGCCCCCAATTTACAGCTAGGGAAATTGAGAAACTTAGAATCACAGAATGTCAGGGTTGGATGGGGCCCCTAGAAGTCATCTAGTCCAACCCCTTGCTCAATGCAGGACCAATCCCTAGGCAGATTTTTGCCCCAGATTCCTAAATAGCCTCCTTAAGGATTGAACTCACAATACTGGATTTAGCAGGCCAATGCTCAAACCACTGAGCTATTCCTCCCCCACTCAGACACAAGTGATTAGTTTGTAATATAGATTAAAGTGCTCTCATCCCCTTGATCTTGAGCTGCCCTGCTTCACACAAGTCCTTTAATACACTATTGATAATTCATTTCCCCCTTGAGACACTTCTCCATTATCATTTAGGCATAGCGTTGGTAGTAACCCATCACATTTTCAAGATGCCATACACATCCAAACTATTTCTTCAGCATGGAAGAAAGAAACTGAGCTCTGATACCACCGATATGCAACACTTGCATGCATCATTTCACTGAGTCATTTCCCATAGGAAAACTGTCCTTAAACTTGCTCAGAGGCAGTCAGTGGCAGAGTCAGGCTGATAACACCCCCCTCTTTCAGGGGGCTGCTGTGAGGTTTGATATTGATGCTAGAGCTGAGCATAGTGAAATCAGAGACCACGTCCTAAAATCTTGAGATTGGTTGTAAATCATGAGATTTAAATAAAAAATACTGTTCCACCTTGTATTTAGCAGTGACACTCTGGGTTACTTTCCCAGACCTGAAGAAGAGCTTGTATAAGCTTGTGAGCTTCTCTCTCTCACCAACAGAAGTTGGTCCAATAAAAGATATTACCTCACCTATCTTGTCTCTCTAATAAATCACATTGATGTTTTAATCTGATTTTCAAGTCTGCCCCTAATTTGTGTGTGATCATTTGTGAAGCCGGTGGCAGTTAAGGGAACTCTCTACCTTAGATGACAAAGCCTTTGGGAATGATTTATCCCACTTGGGGTCCAATATGCAACTGCCATCACGATGGAGAATGACTGATAATGTGTTCTGATAGAGGAATATCATCATCCAGCTATTATATTCTTTATCTGCAGATTTCCAAGTGTTTAACAGAGGAGGCTAAGTATCATTATTCCCATTTTACAGATGGGGAAACAAACATAGAGCTGAAGTGACTTGCCTGTGGTCTGTCTCTGTCCACTAGACTGCACTAATTCAAGTAAAAGGTGCTCTGTGGGTAACTAGTGGAGGCTACACCTAGCATTAGGAGAGCTACATAAAGTTTAACAGCCTTGCCTATCATCCTTTTTCTGTCACATGTACATTTAGACCCTTACTGATAAAGAGCAGTCAATCCCCTTTTGATCTTTAGCTGCTGCCACTGTAACACTTCCCCAACTTTGAAGTGTCTCTTAGCTGCAGATGCATCCCTTGTAACCTCACTGTCTCAGCCTTTGATAATTTTGCATTCTCAAAGATTTTCTCTACACCACCACTGAGACAATTAATGTTCCATGAACATATGTTAAGTTACATATTTGTTTGACTCACTGGAGTTCTAGGGGACTCAGTTCTGTTGAGTGCTGTTAGAGCCTCATGCTCTCATTTATAACGTAGCCTGCTACGCAGAACTTTGTCAGTGTTGATTCTCTCTTAGCTCTGGCCTAACTTTTTTTATGTGGCACTTGTTTTTCTAGCTCTACCTACAATTACTTTGTTTCTTTCTCATGTTTCCTCTCCACCTGTGAGATGAGAGCATTTCCTTCTGCGGTCTATGATGTTTTGCTTCTTCAAAATAAACAAGTGAATGAGGAAGTTGGGTGTTATATTACCTCCCTTTCAAGTCCCATTGACAGGGACATGAAAGAGTTAGTAAGTGCCTCTCTTCCCAAGATCCCTCTCCAGCGTGGCAGACTTCTCTTCATCCAGTCCTGCCGGTGAAAGAGACCAGAAACATAAGTGTCAAAATAAATACGGGTCAGAATTGCTGCCCTCTTTGGTTCCAGTGCTGGAAAGGAATCTTGACTGATAAGCTACTTCCCCTATCCCATTCCCTCTACAAGCTGTCTCCCTCTTGTTCCCTGGTAGATACAGGATATCTGCACATTACTCCAAGCAGTCGCTTGTACTGCAGGCTGCCATTGCACACTGGCTCTAGTATGCAATTCTTGCTACTGTTACAGGCTTCACACCTACTCTATTTTTTTTTAAAAGAGGTAGCTATTCCACTTTACAAACCGGACAAAAACAATTTAGGTTATAGCTTAAACAAGGTTTATTGTACTACCACAGGGCCTGATTCTGAGGATGCTCAGCACCTCATAACTTTCATTGATTTAATTAATTTGTGTGTCCTCCTTAAGAGGCATTTGTGAGAACCAAAGGAGTTAATTTAAGAGGGCAGGAGGGAGGTTGAAATTCACCAAGGGCTTGGCTACACTTGCAGATGTAGGGAGCTGTGAGTTAAACCTGCCTTCGGAGAGCGCAGTAGGGAAAGCACTGCAGTCTGTCCACACTGACCGCTGCTTGCGCACTGGCATGGCCACATTTGCAGTGGCATTGGGAGTGGTGCATTATGGGCAGCTATCCCAACATGCAAGTGACTGCAACATGCTTTTCAAATGGGGGTGGGGGTTGGAGTGTGAAAGGGAGGGTGTTGTGTGTATGTGGAGGGAGAGAGTGTGGGTTTTTGGGGGGCTGAGAGCATGTCAGCATGCTGTCTTGTAAATTCAGACAGCAGCAGACTCCTCCCTCCCCCCACCTCTCTCTCACATAGCATTCCACACTAATCTGTCTCGGAGCACACTCATCTGTCTCAGAGCAGATAAGCAGCCAGCTGTCAGAAATGGAGCTTTCAAACGGCATATCTGCTTTCCTACAGCAAGTTCAAAACAATGACAAGAGTGGCTAATTGACTTAAGGGGATTATGAGACGTTTCCGGAGGCTGATCAGAGCGCAGTAATGCAACACCTCGTCCACACTGATGCTGCAGTGCTCCAATGGGGGAGCAGCAAACGTTAATCCACTCGCCGAGGTGGAGTATCAGCAGCGCTGTAGCTGCAGAGTCAGAGCGCTCTACGTGCCTTGCCATTGTGGATGGGTAGTGAGCTAGTGCGCACAGGGCTCCTCTATTGCACTGTAACTCGCAAATGTGTAGCCAAGCCCAAAGATTCTCAATGGTTGTGGACAAGTTGCTTATTATGACTCAATGTTATAATGAACTTAAGTTTTATTAAAGTTAAACAATAAAAAATAAAATCAAGACATAACAAACTACAAAAAAAACAACTAAAGATAATACAATTGTCAAATTAAAGTCAGATTAAATCAATAAACTAAAAATAATTATGGATTTGAACCAAATAACCAAATCTATGTTAATTTGGTTGCAACAAATGTTTTTTTTTTAAATATAAGTGATACCACGTTATTTTAATATTATGGTTGGATATAACTAGAGCCCTACCAAATTCATGGGCATGAAAAATGCATCACAGTCCATGAAATCTGGTCTCTCCCCGTGAAATCTGGTCTTTTGTGTGCTTTTACCCTATACTATACAGATTTCACACGGGAGATCAGTGTTTCTCAAAATTGGACATCCTGACCAAAAAAAAAGCTTCAGGGGGAGTCACAAGGTTATTTTAGGGGGAGTCACGGTATTGCCACCCTTACTTCTGCATTGCCTTCAGATCTGGGCAGCGGGAGAGCAGCAGCTGTTGGCCAAATGCCCAGCTCTGAAGGCAGCACCCCATCAGCAGCAGCGCAGAAGTAAGGGTAGCAGTTCCACAAGCCCCCTCAAAATAACTTCACAAACCACCCCCCCCCCACACACAACTCCTTTTTGGGTCAGGATCCCTACAATTAAAAAACACCATGAAATTTCAGATTTAAATGAAATTTACAACTGTTAAAATCCTATGACCATGAAATTGACCAAAATGGACCGTGAATTTGGTAGGGCCCTAGATATAACCATCATATTATTAATAACCACCAATTTTTTTTGCAAAAACTCAAAAAGGCCTCAGTAATAAATATATATGCATATATTTTTGCCTCAACAAATAATGAAATTGCAAACAAAAATCATTTTCTTTTATTAATCACAAAAAATTTTATTTAAAGGAAAAAATGTAAGGGGAAACCTCAACATGAATGTAAAGGTAATATTAATAAAATGTCAATTTATTGTTTGGGTTTTTATAAAGTTGTCTGTGCCTTTATTATTGAAATATAGTTATAATATTATATGGAAAATGTCAAATATAATATATACTGTCTGGTTATGTCAAAAAACATTAAAGTTAACCAATTTCAACAGGTGTCTACCTTTGTCTCCCAAACAAAACGTCATGAAAATGTAATACTCTCAAAGTGTTTGCATAGACCTGCATTTAAAATTCAGTTTTATGGTGTGATGTGGTAAAGGGAAGTCGTAGTTGTTAAAGTTTGTGCTTCTAAACAGTTAACAAAAGTGGAATTGGTATCGCAAGCAAATTAACTATAAAAGAAAGCCTGGGTAAAAATTCTGTTACTAATTCTTTTGCTAAAACAGAGTGCTCAGCATAGGAGTGCACCTTCTCACAGAAGATTGTGAGCATTTATTTTAGCAGTCAAGCACAATATTTATTATGAAAAAATAGTGATGTCCATGTTAAGTGAAAAAGAATGTCTATGCAATAACTGCAAAAGTATCTAAAACTGGTCTATTTGTGCTAAAGAATTGAGAAAATGAGAACAAAAGCACAGCTTGTGTTATAAGAGACTTGATCCCTATTACGCTGTAAACAAACTAGGTTAATCTGTGTATTACATATAGGTTATTAAAAACAAGAGAAATGTAAACAAACAAGCAAAAGTTGTATTATATTAACCAACTTAAGCTGTTTAAGGGTGCATCCCATAGACTGATGACACCAGACGATATCACTCAACGAAGACACCAGAACGTATCAGTGCATTGTGAAAAAAACCCAGGGAATCAAGAAAATAAAAACGAAGTGCTTTACAAACAACAGACTGGTCAACTACACCTCAGTCTACCATATATAGACAATTAAGTAGGCAATCAGCTAGAAACCACTAGTTGAACCAGGTCTAACTGTCATTTAAACTGTATATTACTAAGCAAAGTAAGTTCATGTGCCTGTGGTTTTAAATCTTTAGAACTGAAATATGGATGAAATTGGCTACTGTGTAAAAGCAACTGTATTATTGCAGTATATTTCGTGTTAACTAATATCCTAGCATTTATCAGGAACATACACAAGACTTGAGGGCTGGGCAAAGGTCTATTCCGCAGTCTGGTATCTCTCAAAATAGAAGACTCCAAAATCTAAGAAGAATTATGAATTACATTTCAAAATTATCTAACTCTGAAGATCTATTTGGAACAGGAGTAATATAAAATATATATATTTAACAAAACATTAACTATTTTGACAACCGGGCAGTGGAAACTATCTCTAAGCCTATAATTCATGGTATTAAGAATCGGTACATCATTTACAATGTGCATAACATTCCAAAAACTGTTTAATCAAACACAAATAAAAATTAACAAACTAATGGCAGCAAACAAAATGAAGACAAGGAAAAAACAAATTAATAAAGAAGTTATTTGTACTGCTTATGGCAGTTACGTACATAGTAACTACCATAACCAACTCATTAGGGAACATTACAAAAGAAAAATCACCTGATCTTATTCGTAATAAACAGCTAACTGGTACTGTCCTCAGTGTATAACAAAAACAAATGGTAAATGGGCAATATGTCAAGTTGTGTAGACAAATTCCCTGTTAGTACCAGTCATAATACAGAGATAGTGCATCCTAACTGAGTCACATGTTATTTCAAACAAACTTGTTCAGTATCTGGTTAACAATAGTGAATCCTAACATAGCAATATTTGATAAATTAACCTACTGAATGGATAGTAACTACCTGGATGACAGCATCAACAAGAAACAACTGGAACTACATCCACTACTGATGTATCATAGAACAAGGGTTCTCAAACATCATTGCACTGCAACCACTTCCCAACAAAGATTACTACATAACCCCAGGAAGAGGGAATGAAGCCTGAGCCTGCCCAAGCCCCGCTGCCCAGGAGCGGCGGGGCTCAAGGGTGAAGTCAAAGCCAAGGGCTTCAGACTCAGGCAGGGGGCAAGTAACCTGAGCCCCGCTGTCCAGGGCTGAACAGTTTGAGAACCACTCTCAAAGAGCAATGCAAACCTAAAGAGCTCTGACCATGGCTTCTTATGCCAGGAATGTTATTGACTTTGCAACTCCAACCTGTGGCCATAATAATTCAGGCCAATCCATTGGAACAGAGAAGCTAGCCACTCCTGTCTCCTGCCCAGCAAAGTTTACCAGATGGTAACAGCCAGCAGTAAGGATAACCTATAACATGGATGGACCTGCTGTGTAGCAACTAATGACAAGAAATTTATATATGGAGGCCTCATGAAGGCATTGTGGAACACACTGTAACAATGCCTACCCCAGTGTTTCAGAACTATAAAACTACATTCCTCAAAGTCCCAAATCTAAACATTCCCAGGCCCACCATCAGAGACTAAACACTTGGAAAATAAAATCTGTCCAATGGTCATACAAGGGAATGTGCAGACCAAGGGACAGAGAGGTATGAATGTGTGGAAAATAACGTAAGGTGGTCATATAATAGGGTTTAGCCCACTGGGCAATCTTCAAGTCCATGCCCTGTGCTTTTCCAGGATGGTGAGTAAAACATCGTCCCCATAAAAGGATAAAAAGTGGGGGAACATAGTAGAAAGAAAGAGCCTGAAACATGGGGCTGGGCCTGGTACAAGGCCTAAGGGCTGAACTAAAGTGAGCAAAAGTCAGGCCCTGCTGATATAAAGCAAAGTTAGCAAGAATAAGGCTACAAGCAAAAGTCAGGCCCCGTTACAAAGCAGATGCTTGCTTGCAAGTTCACTATCCAAAACATGAACTTGGCAGTGTATAAGAAAGGGGTCACAGAAGGGGTGTCTTTGTCTGGCCAAGGGGAAGTGGAATGTTCTACTGCTCACTGAGCTGGTCCATTGTCACAGGCATACATGTATTAGTGTACTTTGAGCCGGGGCATTAGTATTGTGCTTTGTTGGCAATAAACCTGCCTGAGTGCCTTCACCACTGATCTGAGTCTGTTGTCTTCTTGGGCAGTCTGATCAGACTCTGCTATCTGGCTAGAGTCGGTGCAGCACACAGAGAGAATACACACAGAACCAACAACTGACAACATCACTTGTGTGTCTGGCTGAGTACATACAATCAGAACAAGCATCTCAGTTTTTCAGATGCTAAAATGTGATCTTTGTAGGCCAGGATGAGCCAGCATCCACTTGTACAGTATTACTAACCCTACACATTCAAAAATCATGAGTCAGACTCCTAAAAAATCATGATTGGCTTAAAAATGAGACTTTAAAAATAATCAATTTTGGATTCTTTTTATTTGCCTTCTGGTGTTTGAGCCTTTAGAGTTTACAGTTTTCAAACTGGAAACTTTTTTTAAAAGTGAGAGATAAGATTCTCACCTAACAACCTGACTCCAGGAGGTGGAAGTTTAAGTAATACACTAAATATCATAACAGGTTGCAATACTGCTTGTTTCCTCATTTTCTGATGAGTCTTTATAGAAAATGTAATGAACAAACCCTATACAAAGACAAACTTTACTTGCAGTCACAGCAAATTATTTACATTCTCTTTATCTATTTATAGAAAGATGCCATTATCTTACAACAATTAAATCATAAAATGAAGACATATGTACAATTTTCGTCTTGTCCATCAATATTCTTATTATTGTAATATTTACATAGAAATACTTCCCTACGAAAAAAGGAATATATGATCTATTGTCTATTTTCTCTCTGCATTATAATAAAAAGAAAATCTTAAGTGTATCACTTCAGTTTTTATAGAAATATTAAAAAAAAGTAGTCAAAGTAAAAGGCACATATGCCCTTTTTTGTTGTATAAAAGATTAAAACAGAGTAACCCGAGCTCCAAAACTACTAACAGTTTATGCAGGACATATTACAGCTGTCTTTAAAACAAAATAGATGCCAAAACTACAATTCAGGTTTCCGCGATTCCCCTGCAGCAACATAAGATGTCACGATCATCTAAAACAGTGCAGCTCCCCGATTTCTTTTAGTTGTTATTGGGTCATCAACTGTTGCTGGAGAAATCACTGAATTTCAGGTCTCAGCAGATGAATAGCTTTCTAAACTGAATTCATGGAAGTCCTATGGCCTGTATTTGCTAGAGGTCTGACTAGATGACGACAATGGCATCATTTGGTTTTAACAACTATGAATAGATCATTCTAATATTGACGAACTGGCAACATACCACCACATTGAGCATACACTAAGCATAAGCAGAGTTTGACACTAGAATAAGCAGTCTTATTAATACAGTTTTCTGAACTAAATTTGCACCCTTCCTTATTCTGGAACAGGTTTTCAGCTGTAGACAAGCACTTAGGAAACAACCTAAAAGTTTTTACTCATAAAAGTTAGTATTTTTGATTAAAAAGAAAAATATAAAATGCACAGGCCAATAAAAACACATGATGTACCTAAGAGACCACACTATGGCTCCTCTATGAATCTGGACATTTTATAAACTGATACTATTTAACCAGAGGCCCAGAAATGCTCCATAATGCTTCAAAAATTTATTACTCTAATACTTCTACAGTGCCCAATGTGGGCCATATAATAAAGATTCTTAAGAATACTTTTCTGAAAAAAATTCTTCAGATCAATAGAGTGTTTATAAACTTCAGCTATTTGACCATTTTTACAGTATCAGAATCAGTTTGGTCATATACTGAAATGGATTCGTCTTAGCCAGTCAGAGCAAAGTGGAGCGGAAGGAAAAAGGCGGCAACTGTGCAGTTACTGACTCACCAGCTTAAATTAGCCATATAGCAATCAATTCTCCGCAGTCTGGCTAACAGTACACTGGTTTCATTAATATTCCAATGTTTCAATTAGGTGGAAAATGTCTGACAGAATCTACAAAATCTTAGTCATTACATTTCAAATTAATTTACCCCCAGTTGTTATCTCTGAAGACTGGCGGTACGCTCTACTTACCTAAAGAGTTCGTTGCATTTTTTTAAATACATACTGAACACAACACATTAAAAAAACATTCTCCTTACACAGACTTAAAATAAATGGACTTAAAAAAAAAGCAGATTTTTTAAAAAAGATCATAATTTGACATTAGAATGCTGAAAATATAAATTCATTCAGACAGGCTTACCCAGGACTTTTAGTAAAGTTGTAATGAATGAAGTATTAAGAAAAAAATATTGTTTTTCAGTGTTTCCACAAGTCCAATACACAGTGACCTTTAGCTTCCTCAAACAATCTGAGGATAAAGTTAAATGTCTCTAATAACAAAAGATACTGCAAAAAATAATCTATATTTACTTCTCTTTTCAATACAAAAACAATAGAAGCAGGCTTGCGTGTCTTCATTCTTCCCATTATTTCAGTTTCTGATTTAAACCCAGTTTAATCAAAATCCATTTTTCATTTTGGGGGTGTGCAAAGAGGGAGCATTTTGGAGGATAATCAGTCATTGTCATCAGCATCATCTTCACTGTTGTCAAAGATATCGCTGAACTGGAAAACCTTTCTCTCGCAGCTGGAAGGCAACCTGTCACAACTCTGAGACCTCTTCTCTCTTTTTTCTAATCTTTTCTCAAGCAACGGAAGTGTCTCTTCATAAAGATAATCGATTATTTCTTTAAAAATGAACAACACTCAGTTTAGTTTTAATCTCATCTTGGTCTTTTCATTAGCAAACTGTGTTCTCTCTAAAGATTTGCAAAACTAAATGTATTGTTACTTTTTTTGCTGATTAAATTAACAATTGCATTTATGTGCTAAGAGTATATGGTGCACTTTTTGCAGACAATCTCAAGGCACCATATTAACATTAATGTTTGCAAAGTACCCCATAAGCATAAGATCTGTTTTACTGATATCAAAACTTTGACAAAGAGAAATGACTTGACTAAGTTTAGGGAGCAAGTCAGCAAGTTGGAAGTAGAACCCAGGAATCCTGAGACTCTTCGTCTTCTGCTCTAACCATGAGTTTGTTCTGCACGGTCTTAATCACAGACTCAAAAAGGAAGTTTTTCTTGTTTAATATCAGAAAGGTATTATGTGATGGACGCTGCTGAGTGGCAGATTAGAGGACTAGGAGCTCAGACTCCTGAGTCCTCTTACTTGTGTCAATAATTCACTGTGTGAACTTGAGTAAATCCCTTAACCACATGTAAAATGAGGATGAAATACAATCTTACAAAGTGATTGGTATGTCTTAATTAGTTGGAAGTGCTTTAAGAACCTTGGTTTAAAGGTGTGATGGATGTGTATAACACAGTACTATAAAAATGTTGCAACAATCTCCACTTAAATGTCTGATGTTTAAAAAGGAATAATTTAATATAATCTTTTAGACTCAGACTTTAAGGTCAGAAGGGACCATTATGATCATCTAGTCTGACCTCCTGCACAAAGCAGGCCACAGAATCTAACCCACCCAGTCCTGTAACAAACCCCTAACCTATGTCTGAGTTACTGAAGTCCTCAAACCGTGGTTTAAAGACCTCAAGGTGCAGAGAATCCTCCATTTGTAAGTTTAACTTTCATGATAGAGAGATTGCACTACAGTACTTCTAATGAGGGAATTGACAAAGCTTTTTTTTTTCTATTTTTTTACAGTGCACAGGAAACCTCAATGCCCTACACCCTTCACAGCTTGGTATTCCACTACTGTAATCTGTTTATACCCTTCAGGGCTCAAATTGGTTACCAATGCCTTTTTTATGCTGCCTCCTTGTTCTCCAGAACCTAGGCTTTTTATTTTTAAAATTAATTTTCTAGCTGTTATGGTTGCTGAGATAGCACTGAAAATGTGAACTGAGCATAACTGATACACTGACGTCTGGCTGCATTTGTGGTACCCAAAACAATAGCTCTGATAGGTGTGACCTGCCCTATTTATCTCATACAGCAGGTGCTAATTCAGACATCCAGTGATAATACTTTAAATGTCAATATTGTTAACAGTTTCATGGCTCCTCAAAGCATGCCAGAAAGGAATGGGGAGATAATATGTGAAGACCTGCACAATGTATAATGACAGCTCATTTTGGCACCGTGAGCAAGTTGACTTGAAAAAAGCACCACTTCCCATCTCAAACCAAGGAAGAGCGAAGCCCAGAGAGACTAGCAGAGCTCTACAAGGCATATAAACCACATTGCCACCCGTTATGGGAGCCACGTTCCAGAAGCCCAGTGGGACACACATGTCTAATACAGGGCAAGTCAGGTCCAGGCTTCCCAGCAGAGCCCATTGACCTCATCGAGAGGAAGAAAAGCATAGAGATCATGCATGATCATATTTTGAATATCTACTAGGAGCAGCATCTCCAATGGGTAGAGCTTGGACTGGTAATCCTACACACACACACACACACACACACACACACACACACACACACACACACACACACACACACACACACACACACACGCTTTCCAAGAAAAGTAGTACTAAAAGTTCCAAGTCTAGGGTGGTTGGGCAATGCAGACTGACACTGTGAAATGCACCAGTGATTGGGTGCTATTGCGTAACTATACATCAAAAATATTAAACAACGATAGAATGTGTATGATCTTAGTCAAATTGTATACGGCAAAACCTGACAGAATGACACACAATGCAACCATAAATACACTAACCGGGAAAAGTCTTTTTTTGCCAAGAAGGGACGCAGGTAGCTTTTAACTTGTAAAATTTGGCTTGAACATAGGCTTCAGGGACATCTCTAAAAAGAGAAAGGTTCAAAATTAGTGATACAACATACTATCGGGAAGTTACACTACCAGAATGGCATCCATTCATGGGAATGGCACTTTTTGCTCCAATTAACCAACCTCTCACAGTGTTAGCTAAAATCTTTTTGGTATTTAGACCCACTGAAAACAGATCCCAAATGAATTAAAAATATTGGCCAAGCCACTCGTCCCTTTAGCATTAAAACATCAAGGCAAACGCTGCATATTATGCATGTGTACTAAACAGTAAGTGGGGTTTACAGTGGAAAAGAGTTTCCCTTCAAATCAGCTCTATTGTATGATCTGGAAAATTCAGTACACGAAGTCCACAGTACTGGGTAATTTTACATACAACATCTATTCTGTTCTAAGAAAAGACTGCAGAATTACAGTTCAATTATCCAATAATTATACTACAATGATGAAATAAAAATGTCCCCAGTGTTACTCATCACAGGCCTTCATATAGGGAACAGCAACTCAGCCTCGGAATGTAGGCAGTATTTGTACGGCTATAAGCTTTCTGGCATCTTAAATTTCAACATTGATTCCCAAAGTTTTAGGTACTAATCTTGCAGAGATCTCTGCAAGTGCAGAATCCTATTGAATTTAACAGGACAACATGAGGCTGTATGGGTCCAAACCTGTGGATTCCTTTGTAGCACAAGCCAGATAAGATGTATGATAAATGCTGCTTGTTTGTGGCCAAATAATAAAACAAATGTTTTTACCCAATTATCTCACAGAGCTCTTCCCAGTTCACTTCATTAGCGTCTTCCACCTTCATTTCATACAATCTGAGAATCAAAATACAGAAGGAACTTGTAGGGAGATCTGAGACAGCAGTTAACTAAACCCTGAGTCTATGTTCCTCCTCCCCATTACAAGACACAGCACATTTTGGGCTGGTAAAATCTGTGTTAAGTGTGCTTGTGTGTTAAGTGCATAAACTGTGTTAATGCAACATTAAGGTTGCCAAATTAAAACAAAGCTATATAAAAATATCTTCTACTCCTTGTGCTCACAACAGCATTTTCAAATACTGTCTCATGCGCACTGGCAAGACTTACACTGTATATATCCATGTGTTGTCTAGTCTATTGTATTACAGGTTTTAGGCTCCATGGGGCAGGGACCACCTTTTTGTTGTGTATCTGTACAGTGCCTAGCACAATGTGGTCATGGTCTATGACTAGGGCTCTCAGGTACTACAATAATAGTAACAGTAATAATAAAAGAAGGAGAAGGAGAAGTAGTAGTAGTTAAAGTGCTAAAGTAGAAGCATTTAGTTTAAGTCCTTATTTTGAACTGCTCCTATCTTTCTGAAAGTTTAATCTACTTCCACTAAAATTTTCCAGATTGATTGTGCTCTGATTACAAGAGTAAAACCATTTTTTTTCCAAGTGCCAGCCATGAAGATTCAGCCAACGCTCTTTCCATCTCATGCTTCATTACCAGTAGATAAAGTTGCTGAAAGCCAAATTAGGTCCTCAGTAATACTTAACATGCATGCAACTGCCTGTCTTCAGATCATGCTCTCATCACCTGTGGCAAAACCACTGAAGGCAATAGGATTACACAGTTGTTACTGATTGGAATTTAAGTAATTTTCTTAATGATGCACAAGATGGAAAAGGTGGACCGCTTGCTCAACATCAGCTATGCTGGCTCTGTAGGACTAACAAGAATAAAAAGAAATGGAGAACAAATATGAATCTGAACATAAACAAGGAGCAGCTCTGTTGAGTACGAAAGTACTGTTCTTACATAGTCAAGCCACAGTCTAAGTCCCCAGGATAATTATTAGGGTGCTTTATAACTGTTATTCCGTTACAAAACGCCTGTATAAACATTATAGAAACCTAAGTGTGGAATATAACACCATAGAGGTTACTGTCCTTTGAGTTTAATAATCCAGAAACCTCCCACTCTTCACCTTCCTCCTACATGTATTACAGATTTTTACTTTACTAGCAGGTTCTTATCAATCAGGACACTTTCATAACATAACCCATGATCCCTAGACAAAAACCACAGAACATTGCACAAATATGATCCATACCTTTTAATAAGATCTATTTTGGCCTGTAAACCTTTAGTCCCACCATATACCTTCTGCCCACTGGACATTTTCTTTGTTACAATTGAAATCCTGGGGAAAGCAAAGATAAGAAAAGAGCATTTTCCCACCATGTCAGAGGGGGGGGAAAAAAAAAATCAGGGTTAGTGTTTTAAAAAAAATCTATTTTTGTTCCCCACTAAATTAGAGAGTTATGTGTTTTGTTAATTGTCTTATATGGCTCTATAGCAGGGGTAGGCAACCTATGGTATGGGTGTGGAAGGCGGCACGTGAGCTGATTTTCAGTGGCACTCACAGTGCCTGGGTCCTGGCCACTGGTCCGGGGGGCTCTGCATTTTATTTAATTTTAAATGAAGCTTCTTAAACATTTAAAAAACCTTATTTACTTTACGTACAATAATAGTTCAGTTATGTATTACAGACTTGTAGAAAGTGACCTTCTAAGAACATTAAAATGTATTACTGGCACACGAAATCTTAAACCAGAGTGAATGAATGAAGACTCGGCACATCCCTTCTGAAAGGCTGCCGACCTCTACTCTATAGCTTTGCTTTTCCCTCTAAGACCCTTTCTCCCCTATCTTCCAATGGTTTTACCTCTCTTACGAGCTTGCTAACATGTTTTGTAAGTGAAACTGTTCAGATCCAAGAGGCTCAGTCTATGCAACATTCAAATCTAGGGGCTTGAATCTCTTGTCACTTACATCAGTGCAATTCCACTCACTATAGTAGAATTACTACAGATTTGCACTAGTGTAAGGGCAAACTTTGGTTCTACATCTCCTATTTCTTAAAAATTTTACTTTTCTGTCATTTCCCTAACAATTTCTTTTCATTGCTATGATGAAAACCACCAACTGTGCCCATGAAGTTGCCTCCTTTCTTTCAAAAAATAATTCATAATATGTAACACCACACTGTCACAGACAACAATAGAACAGGTCCAGACCGTGCAAAGACTTAAGCATATGTGTAACTTCACATGTAAAAGTAGCCCCACTTCCAGTTATGCACATTCTTATGTCTTTGCAGAATTAGGGCCATTGTCTGTGCACAGGTAAACACAAGTTTTGGAACTGAAAAAGAAGAAAGTCTTTTAAAACCAACTGATGTGACATGTATCTATTATGACCAGTTGTTTAATCATGCAAACATATGCCACAGTACATCCAGTTTGGGGTAAGGGAAGAAGACGGTAAGAGAGGTAACTCCAGAAGTGTGTATTAGTAGCCAGACCCAAAATAAACCTTACCATTTCTGTTTACACTGTCTCCAATATCTGGTTCCCACTTTAGCTTCTATCTCGGTCCAAGATATGTTCTTGTACAGTTTTTCACGTTCAACTGAGAGAGTTCCCTCTGAGTTCTCTGCCTGTAGCAATAATTTTATGTCTTCCAGATCAGCCCTCTTCTGAATGATCTCCTTCACTGCTTGAACTAGCTTCTGTGTCTCCTCCTTACTCCAAGGACCAGAATTAACCTCTATATTATTAAATAAAGTTATTGATTTATATAGCACCTCTCACAAGTGAGTAGAATAAAGAGAAAAATAAGTGTCTGATCTTGCATCACAAGTGAACAAAAGACAGTATGAGGAGCCACGTACTCCAGAGCTCCATTCCCGCACCTGTCACTAACTCCTTCAGTAGACTTTGACTGAGTTACCTACCCTCTTTGGCTGAAGTTTTCAAAAAGGATACCATAATTTAGAAGCCTAAATCCATACCCAGGCATACAAATAAGTGGCCTGATTTTCAAAAGTGCCAAGCACCCCAGCAATGCCCACTGACTTGAGTGGACATTGCTGGGTACTTGGCATTTTTGAAAAGTTGAGCCTCTTAGTTGCATGCCTAAATATGGACTGAGGCTCCTAACTTTACGCATCCACTTTTGATAACTAGCCTCGGTACCAATTTCCCTGTCTGACAAATGCAAATCATACTCGCCTACTTCACACAGGAATGTTGTGCTATATAAACACTAAGTGAATATCACATTATATTTTCAAAGTGCAGTGCAAAGAACTAATTAGGAAAACAAGAAAAAACTGTTACACAAGCTAATGCCATCTGTTTCTTGTAGTAACAGCTGGAAAATAGAAATGGACCTCTTAGAGAACACTGATTTTTTCTCTCAATATTTGCTGATGAATTATACCTCACCTTAAATTACAATGCAGTTTCAAACAACAGCAATTTTTCAAACATTCTATATGAGAATATGGAAATGAGAGAGAGAGAGAGAGAGAAAGTGTTGTTTGTGGGTGGAAGAGGGGAGAGAGAGATTAGATTAATGCACTGTTTGGGCTTCAACCTCCAATTTAATATCTCCGGCAAACAACAAGTTTACTTGACTTTTCGTAAGTACTAAATTGAAAATGTAACAGGAATACTTGTACAGTAGCTAGTGTATATGTATTAGTTATTTGTGCTATTTTTGCAATGGAGGAGCATGGGGAAGTGACACATACTAATCCATCTACATTTTAACACCAGCCACTGTGTTACAAAAGCCTCCGAGTGAATATTTTTACTGTCATTCCATGAAGCAAGGAAAATCTTTCCTCTCTGCAGATTAGAGTTACCAAAAAAAAATAAAAATAAAAAAAAGTCATCATTTTTGAGACACAGCAAACCAAAAAACCACACTTAGCCATTTCTTTGGCTAAAGGGACTGCAGCCAACTGAATCGGTCTTAAATAGAATATGAATTTGCAAAGAGTATATTTCCCTGTACATGGGAATACCATTATATACATTATTATGTAATAAGTCATTTGATTGTGTTTAATTAGGCCTGTATACAGTTGATTAAATGAGTAGTTCCTGGGTCATTCCGTGCCAGGTGCTGTTCTGTTTTACATATAGTATAGCAACCTGCAACTCCTGAGTAAGCAGTTGAGCAGATAAGTGGAATTTGATAACCTCAGAGATTGCTAGTTTAGCCTCACTATTTCCTGTGATTTCTTTCTCATTCATCAGACCCTGAAGCACTACATGAAACCCTTGGCAGAAGACAGTTCAACAGCAAGAGAAATTTGGCTCACTAAGTTGTATTTCTTTGTATTTGTTGGCTTGTGAAAACTGTGTCCTTGTAAGTAAACATTTATGCTGAGATAGTCAAAGGAGCCTAAAATGGTAGGTGACCCGAGTGCCACTGAAATTCAGTGAGAGTTGGGCACCCAGGGCCATATTGTCAAAGGTGTCTAGGCGCCCAATCATGCAGGTAGGCAAACTGTGAAAATCCTACTTAGGCACCTATCGGCATTTTTAGGCATCCATATACCTTTGAAAAACTGGCCCTAACTGCCTTAGGCTCCTTTCGTTTTCTGGTTTAAGTCTATCTAAATAAAAAGCACGTGTCAATCTAGATTCTGGAGTCACTTACTAAATAAATGTCCAAAACAAAGCTAAAAATTGAAGGGAAAATAGTGCATCACTTCATCATTGTGCCTCTTACAAGATGTGCTTGTTCTTATCAATTTCATATAAAGATATAGTTAATCATGTAGGCAGGACTTGATGAAATTCATCTTAGTGTACTTAAGAAACTAGCAGACGCAATCCACATGAGGTCCCAGAGAACTGAAGAAAGGCAAAAGTAGTACCTATATTTAAAAAAAGAGGACCAGGGAATTATAAACTGATTAGCCTAACTTCAATACCTGGAAAGATACTGGAACAAATTATTAAACAAGCAATTTGTAAGCATCTAGAGGGCAATAGGCTTAAAAGAAATGGCCAACATGGATTTATCAAAAAACAAATAATGCCAAACCAACCTAATTTCCTTCTTTGACAAGATTACTAGCCAAGTGAATGGGGGGAAGCAGTAGACATGACACAACTTTATTTTAGTAGGACTTTTGGTACAGTCCTACATGACATTCTCATAACCAACCTGGGAAAATGTTGTCTACAGACACCCCGCAGGTTATCCAAACCCGACTTATACAAATCTGCACTTACGGAAAAAGTTCCAAAAGCTAGAAATAGGTTGGGGGAGGGGTGGGTTGGCGTAATGGTCGGGTACACGTTTCCGACTTATGCACAATTCAAGTAACGCAAGGCGTTCCGGAACAGAACGCTTGCATAAATTGGGGAGCATCTGTATATGAAATTAATATAAGGTGGGTGGCAAAACTGGTTGAAAGACCAAACTCAAAGAGTAGTTATCAATGGGTTGCTGTCAAACCAAGAGGGCACAGCTAGTAGGATCCGACAGGGGTTAGTCTGTTCTGGTACTACTAATAAATATTTTAATGACTTAGACAATGGTGCGGAGAGTATACTTATAAAATTTGCAGATGACATCAACCTGGGAGGGTTTGCAAGCACTTTGGAGGACAAGATTAGAATTCAAGATGACCTTTACAAAACTGGAGAATTGGTCTGAAATCAACAAGATAAAATTCAGTCAAGACAAGTGTAAAATACTACACTTAGGAAGGAAAAATCAAATGCACAACTACAAAATGAGGAATGACTGGCTATGGCTCTAAAATTGAATAAGACGATGTGATGCAGTTGTGAAAAAAGGCAAATTATCATTCTGTGGTGTATTAACAAGAGTGTAACATGTAAGACAAGGGAAGTAACTGGCCGCTTTACTCAGCGCTGGTGAGGCCTCAGCTGGAGTACTGTGTCTAATTCTGGGCGCCACACTTCAGGAAAGATGTGGACAAACTGAAGAGAGTATAGAAGAAAGCAAGAAAAACGTTGAAAGGTTTAGAAAAGCTGACAAATGATGAAAGGTTTAAAAAAAAAAACACTGGGCATGTTTAGTCTTGAGAAAAGACTGAGTGGGAACCTGATAAAAAGTCTTCAGATATGTCAAGGGCTGTTACAAGGGGAGTGGTGATCAACCATTCTCCACATCCACTGAAGGTAGCACAAGAAGTTAAGGGTTTAATCTGTAGCAAGGGAGATTTAGGTTAGATATTAGGAAAATCTGTTCAGTCAGGCTGTGAAATAGGTTTCCAAGAGAAGTTGTGAAATTCCCATCACTGGAGGATTTAAAATAGGTTGAACAAATACCTTTCAGGAATGGTCCATACAGTGTTGTTATAGCCCTGGTCCCATGATATTAGAGAGACAAGGTGAGTGAGGTAATATATTTTATAGGACCAACTTTTGTCAGTGCGAGAGACAAGCTTTTGAGCTTACACAGAATGCTTCTTTAGGTCCGGGAAATGTTTTGGGATGGTCTAAGGCAGGCCTGCACAACATGCGACCCGCGGAGGCTCACTGTGCAGCCCACGGCAGGGAATCAAAGAGCTCTGGGTTGCCCGCAGCCGCTGGGAGCCCAGAGCTCTTTAAATCTCAGCTGCAGGTGGGATTTAAAAGGCTCTGAGCTGCCCGCAGCCGTGGGGAGCGCAGAGCCCTTTAAATCCCGGCCGTGGCTGGGATTCAAAGGGCTCTGGGCTGCCGGCAGCCGCGGGGAGCCCAGAGCCCTTTAAATCCCAGCTGTGGCCAGGATTCAAAAGGCTCTGGGCTGCCCGCAGTGGCAGGGAGCCCAGAGCTCTTTAAAACTCAGCCGCGGCCAGGATTCATAGGGCTCTGGGCTGCCCGCAGAGATTCCTGGCCGTGGCTGAGATTTAAAGGGCTCAGGGCTCCCCGCCGCCACGGGCAGCCCAGAGCCCTTTGAATCCCAGCAGTGGCTCCTGCGAATGGGCTAGGGCTGGGATTTAAAGGGCTCGGGCTCCCCCCAGCGGCAGGAGCTCTGAGCCCTTTAAATCCCTGCCCCAGCCCCGCAAAGCTCCGGGTTCCTCCAGCCACCGGAGCCCCGGGCTCTTTAATTTGCCCCTGACAGCTCTCAGCCACCTCTTCAGCTGGGAGCCCCTGGTTGATTTAAAATCAAGTATCACCTCCTCACTCCCAACCTTCCTTTTTGGCCCACAGCTGTTTTGGTGGGGCGGCGCTGGCGAAGGAGGGTTTGTTTCTGCAGGGCTGGGTGGTGCTGGGGTGGGGTGTTTCTTGCAGGGCAGGGAGGTCCTTTGGGGGGGGGGGGTGTTTCTGCGGGGCCAGGGGGTTTTGACCCTCAGCTGTTTTCTTTGGAGTAATGTGGTCCTTGCCGCTTTACGAGTTGTACAGGCCTGGTCTAAGGTTTACATGTCCTGCATCAGTGCAGGGAGCTGCACTTGATGACCTTTCAAGGTACCTTCTGGCCCTACATTTCTAAAATTCTATGCACTTAAAACAATGATTTGGAAAAGCAAGAACCCATGCAACCCCCAGAAAGAAATCAACCCCCTGAACTGTTTAATTCATAACATCCAAAAATGATACTAAAAATACTTGCTAGAGTAGTAACTTCAAATATGAATTGTTATTCTTAAATGATGCATATTATGCCTTACGGGACTTAATCTGAGAATACTTCATAGCAACCGAGTGGGTACTGCGGGACATCATCTCAGAAATTTTCTTCCAGTTGTTGCCATGTATAGCATGATACTTCTTTAATTTTTCTTTTTCATCCTCAGAATACCTACAATAGCAAAAAGTAAGTAGTTTCAATTGCAAATCCAAAAAACCCCAGGTTGCTATAGATGAACATCACCTTTAAAAAGTCTGAAAAGATACTTGCTCCTGTTATAAGTAGTACTTTAAAACAGACTTTTCCCTCTCTCTAGTCTTACACTTACAGGAATATTAGTTTGTTTACTTTGGCTTTATGCATGGTCAAATGCACATTTTCCCTGTACAGTCAGTCTCCCTGTTTACATGGATGATGCAACAAGGTAGAGAAAAATATTTTAGAGTAGAAAAATGTGATTGTAAACGCATAGACTTGGCAGAGGAACTCTGACAGAGGCAGTACTTAGAGAGATTACACTTTATTCATTCAGTCATTAGGAGACATGGAATTTTCAGACTACAGGGCTCAACAATTTATGTTTTGAAAGGAAAAAACCAATCAGCAATGAATTATACATACCACATTTTGTTTTTAAATGAACCCAAGATGACTGAAACATAAGAGAGCTTTTTCTAATGCAGTATCAAACTCATCAAAAGATGTGTTCTGTTTAAGATAGCCCCTCCCCCACTGTTCACACAATGAGTAGCAATCACAGCAGAAACTCTGGAACCAAAACTCACTAACGAGCATTTTCTGAGAGATCCTCAATTCTGAAATGCACTTCTTCCCATTCTGCCAAAAGCCAGATTTTTTAACCTTCCAGACATGCTGCAAGGTCCAACTTTTTGCTCAGATATTTGTGTAGGGATTAGATTGAGGGCAGGACAGGGTGTTTCATTACGTGGGAGTTGCAATGTAATAGCAATGGAATTGGAATCAATTAGGACTGGTCAGCAGAACAATGTAAATTCACTATTTTGTTTTAATAACTGGAAAGTTTTCTCACATCAGGGAAGGGGAGTGGTTCTCTCAGTATATGTTTTTAAAACTGAAATAAATTAATGTGTGATCATCTGAGACAATTTGTGAATTCAGATGCTGCCTGAATTATTTTCTTACCTCCCTTTATAGTTGTTTGGGTCAAACATCTTTCTTGCCCGAAAATATACCTGTTTCCAGGGCCGTGCAATCCCCTCAGCTACAAGACAGAAAAATAATACAGTTTTAAAATATATTAGACACAGAGGAAAGGATATTGAGGAAAGTTACATAACATAGTAATTGGAAAAAGATCAGTGATTTTATATAATAAGTGTAAAAACACATTCTATAGTGCTGAAGAAAAGACCATTTTGAACTGAATCTCCTGAATAGTTTTGTCAGACAGTTAGTATAAACACAAAATAAACATAGTATGAAAAGTCATTTTGAAAGTGCATTAAATAAATATATAAAAAACACAGATGAACAAGTATGTTATTTGAAACATCTGCTTTTTGAAAAGAAAAAATGGTTTGATCTTGTTTTCTAGCACACATGAAAAAGAGGCTTAGCAAGTAATTTGGGAAATCATCAAAAGTTTAATAGTTAATTTTCCAAGATAGGAACAAAGCAAATAGAATTTTACATATAAACATTTTGACTAACTGCCTCTTTTGGTAATCTAATTTCCTTTTGTTTAGGCCAACACTGTGCATGGAATTTGCCATCTTATGTACACTGAGAACAATGGTTAAAATTTGCAAAGCAGCCTAAGGGATTTAGACTCATATGTACCATTAATAAGCCTCCTAGATTTCTTTGAAAATTTCAGCCAGTTGGTTTACCTATTGCCCGGCCAGTAAGAAATGGCAAAAATTGCACCTTTGATCATAATGGCCTTAAAAAATCAATTAATTTTGCTAAGTGGAATGAAGTTGAATCCTAACCTCCAACCCCATCACAAATGAACACAGCTATTCACAACAGCATAAAAGATATTTTACCAACTAGATGTAACCTCAAAACTGTGTTTCTTTCATTTTAGAAAGAGTTACAATTGAACATTTTTAAACAACAAATCATTTTACAAGACATGCAAATGATGCCACCATATACTCAGGGGCAGGATCCATTTACCTAAAGTGGAACTATAATTAATACTCACCAATCTTCATACCAAAAGCATATTTTGTTTTCAATCTGGTGATGGCTCCTTGCTCTTCTGGGAACCGGTAGGTAAATAATAGTTTCTCTGCATTCTCTATTTCTGTGAGTGATAAAAAGTCTTCAACATTCTTCTGTATTTGAGTATTTTCCTTCTGAGAAAACCTGCCAAACTTAATAGGCATACCTGGAATATACAAGAAGTTAGGTTTAGGGAAACAAAAACTCAAACAACTTATTTGCATGACATCTTGAAAAGACAAGTTTACAGGAAATTTTGGCAAACAGATGATAAGATTGCAATTAACAGACAAAGGGAGCAATGATGGATGATTTAGATGTACTTTAGTGATTGTAATTTGAGTGCCAGGATAATGTGCACCAATAAAGACTGAAATAAGAGAAAAACGGAACTGGGAATAAGGACATAATAGAGCTGTTCACAGATGGAATGCAACGATCATTTTTAACAGAATATAATGCAGAACAAGGAAACAATATTCAGACAGTAAATGTTTTACTTCCTAAAGCAGAGGCCTTCTATCTGTGGGGCGTGCTCCCCAGAGTAATGTTCGCGGGGGTGGGGGGGGAGACGGACGACACGACCTGGAACCTGGATCAGCCCCCTACAGGTGGCGGGGAGGGAGCGCTGCCCAGCTCCGCTCATGACTGCTGCCTTGGCTGCCACTCCACTACCAGGGATCTGTGCCTGGGGTCCTGGCTGTCGGCCCCACGCCTAGGGTCCCCGCTGCCTGCTCTGTGCCTGGGGTTCTGTGTCCAGTCATCGCTGCAGACCTCGGGTCCGCTCCTCCCCCACCCCCAGCTATGGCCCCTGCCTCGGCCTCCTTACCCCTGTCCGTGACACACACACACACACCCCTCGGAGCCACAGCCCCATTCCTGGATCTGGGGTGGGGGGACTGGAGAGGTGTGGGGCAAAAAGTTTGGGGACCACTGTCCTAAAGAAATACTCTTGCTGGAGTTAAGTCAGACTTTTTGTCTTTCTGTTAAATAATTTAAACCTGCTGCTGTTCCACTTGAATTGGAAGCTGTGATAGAGTCTCCTGCATTTCAAATTTCTAGAAGCCAGATATTTTGGACATGAAAGGCACTATATAAAATCTCCTTTTTATTAGCCTCTATCCAATTACTTTGAGTCCTCCAATCACTACCGTGTCTTCCTGGAGGCTCACCTTGTTCTTTAAACTTTTTAAACCTGATCAGGTCTCTCCCAGCCATCTTTAGGACTGATGTTTCCGACATTGTCCACACTTGAGGAATAAACTCCTCCAGTTTCCTTTTGACAGTCTCCAAATCCATTGCTGAATACACGGAACTTTCAAGCAACTCTTCATTACTCAACATCATAGAGTTTTCCAATTCTGTAAATCCAACATCCTGGTCTTCCTCAGTTTCAGATGCTACAGACTCTGGTAACCTGGTAAATAGAAGAATTATATAGCTCAACGGTGTAGATGATTATCAGCCTCCTTATGATTCTTCAAGCAAAGGGTAAGGAACTATATTCCTTGCCTCATCCCAACCTATATTTCTAACAATATAGCTGTAATTCCATTAAGGAATTCTGATACCAAATCCTGATCAAAGAGTTTGTCAAGGTCATCAAAATCCCCAACATGTAAGTGTAGCTTAGTATCCAGACATTTTGATGGAGGACACTAGTAAGAGACGCTATTGACTTATAACATTTCCCTTTCTCTCTGTTACTAATACCTTTGATTATTCATAGTGAAATAATTTTTAGAACATACTTTCCTTCACCAAATGCAGTAGCTCAGATAGCTATGTGATGGATGCAACAGAAATGATGAGAGAGAAAATTCAAGCCTTACTTTCTCTTAGCTTCTGAGGTTGCTTGTTCAGAGTGTGATTGGAAAGGGAAATCAGTATTTCTAACTGGTACCATGGTTTCTTCAGAACAGCCATTATTACCCTCTGAAGTAATCTTAGAAATGTCAGCAGTCACATCCAGAGGATTTTCATCAAATACTGAAGAAATCTGTGTCACATCAGTATTATCTTCTTTGGAGGATTTTCTACGTTTATGAGTTTTGTGGTGTTTTTTGGGCACGACTGGGCTGCTCATTTTCGCAGATGACCCTGACATCATAATGTCATCATTCCTTTCTTGAGAGGACGTAGAATTTTGTTCTGAGGTTGCTTGTTCAGAGTGTGATTGGAAAGGGAAATCAGTATTTCTAACTGGTACCATAGTTTCTTCAGAACAGCCATTATTGCCCTCTGAAGTAATCTTAGAAATGCCAGCAGTCACATCCAGAGGATTTTCATCAAATACTGAAGAAATCTGTGTCACATCAGCCTTATCTTCTTTGGAGGATTTTCTATGTTTATGGGTTTTGTGGTGTTTTTTGGGCACTACTGGGCTGCTCATTTTAGTAGATGACCCTGACATCATAACATCATCAATCCTTTCTTGAGACGACGTAGAATTTTGTTCTGAATATGACAAAAACGAGGAAGCAAAGGTTTCATCTCTGGCTTCCTGTGTATCACAGGGGCTGGTCTGTTTTCTCTTTTTTTGGCTTCTGCAATCATTTCCAGATGCATACAACCCAGGCAATTTGTTTACCTCATCCTGCTCTTCTGACAAATTCTTTTTTCTTTTTTTCTTCTTAGCAGATGTATTTACATAAATACAATCACCATGCTCCAAAGATGTGTCCATCTCTTGGTTCACATGGATACAGAGTATATTATTTTCCTCCTGCTCACTGTCACTGTGTTTCCATTTCTCTTTTTTCATTTTCTTTTTGGAAGCATTTGTTACAGTTTCATTATTAATTTCACACTTCCCACCAATATAAGAATTAGCTAGCCAAGAGTCTTGTTTCTCTTGTGTAATTTTCTTTTTTTTCGATTTCTTTTTGTGAACATCAACGTCCTGGGAAGATCGATCTTCAAAGAGCAAAGGAGAATGAGGGCAAACTTCCAAACTCTGCATACATTCCTCTTTGTTGCTTTCAAGGTTCTCGCTATGTTCTCTGTTTTCCTTCTTCATCTTTATAAGGTGCAGGATACAAAAGTACTTTGTACTTGCGTCTTATGTCTGCAGTACTCTCCTTGAATAATAAAAAGATAAGAAGCTTTAGTCAAGTGTCATAATTTACACAAGCAAACTTCATGAAAGTCAACAACCTGCAATTGGATACTACCTTGATAGTCTCTATAACACCACCATTAAATAGTTACATGGAGGAAAAACATGAATATTTAAAATTACCATTGGCACTACTTAGAGTCATCCAGTTTTCCTAAAGAACCAAAACATTTAAGCCAAAGGTGGGCAAACTACGGCCCGCAGGACCTTCCTCCCTGGCCCCTGAGCTCCTGGCCGGGGGCGGGTTGCCCCCAGCCCCTCCCCTGCTGGTCCTCCCCAGCAGCCGCGCTGCCAGTGCTCTCGGCGGTGTGGCTGGCTCCGGCCAGGCCATGCAGCTACAAGCTCCTGCCGCTCCAAGCGGCATGGTAAGGAGGCAGGGAGCAAGGGGGTTGGATAAGGGGCAGGGGGTCCCAGAGGACAGTTAGGGGACAGGGGGCAGTTGGATGAGGTGGAGGTGGGGGGTGGAGTTGGGAATAGGGGGACTGGATAGGGGGTGGGAGTCCCAGGGGCGCTGTCGGGGGCAGGGTGTGGATGGGGTCGGAACAGTTGCGGACAGGAAGAGTTGGATAGAGGGAGTGGTCATGGGGGGCGGTTAGGGGCTGGGATCCTGGGAGGGGGCCATGAAGGGAAAAGGAGGGGAGGGAGGTGGGTTGGGAGTTCTGAGGCTGGCAGTCAGGGGCCAGGCTATTTGGGGAGGCACAGCCTTTCCTACCCAGCCCTCATACAGTTTTGCAAGCCCATTGTGGCCCTCGGGCCAAAAAGTTTGCCCACCCCTGATGTAAGCTGTTGTGTTTTCAAATGCAATTTTACTTTGAAAAGTGACTATGTAAAAGTTGGTCCAATAAAAGGTATTACTTCACCCACCTTGTCTCTCTCTAGATAAAAGCAGTACATTCTTACTCAAAAGAGATCTCCCAGGTTCTATTCATTTCATGTTATATCTCCTTACTACAGTGACAAAAATAATTTTTTATTGATTTCCATTTACTCTATCTGTGTGCTCTAACTTGCCTAAGACCAACAGAGTTATGGAAGAGAGCTGAATTCTATCCTAGCTCAAATATCATACTCTAGAACAGTGGTTCTTAAACTGTGGTCCGTGGACCACCAGGGGTATGCAAGCTCCATTCAGGAGGTCCGCGGTTCATTCCTTCTAAGGCGGGCGCCTGAGGAGCTGCACACAAGAGAATGAAGGGCCACCCACCTAAGTAGTGGAGCCACGCTGGTGCGGCTCCACTAATTAGGTGCCTGGACCCTGGAGAAGATACACGTGTAAGGTGAAGTGGGAGGGGATACTGAGGGGAGAAGAGTGGGTGCGGTGAATTGGGATGTGCAGGGTTGCGCCAGCCAGAGAAAGAGGCAACTTTCCCCAGCTCCAGAGCTGCGGCTGCTGGGGAGAGATGGCTCTCCTTCCCAGCCGCAACTCTGTGGCATGGGAGAGACCACCCTCCTTCCCAGCCCCAGCTTGGGGACGGTGGCAGGGGGGAGAGAGGGCACATCCATTACATGAGAAAGGTAAGACTACTGATATTAAAATATGAGTTGTGTGCTTTTATTTGTAGAACAAAAAAGTTAATTATTATTAAAGGGTTTTTTATATACCACTTTTATGCAAAGCACTTTACAATAGTTAGCTAACGGCACCAACAACATTTGGAAAGATCGTTAAGCGGTGCACCAAGACCCTCAGCAATTTTCAAGTGGTCCACACAAAAAAAAAAAAAAGTTTGAGAACCAGTGCTCTAAAAGATATATACTGATTATGGACAGATTTGCAAAGACCGCAGAAAGGTACAGGTTGACAATCAATCTGAAAAAGAAAGGGTCATGTATCAATCTGCGCAAGGGAAACCCAACACAAAACTAAAGCAACACACAGCTGGATGCTGCTACAAACTTCTGCTACCTTGGTAGTATACTGTCAAATGATATTACCATAGACAAGGGGCTGACAAGTCATATTAACAAAGCCAGTTCATCATCCGGCAGACTATCAGAGTCTGGCAGCAACATTGTATAAAAACAGTTGTGCTGTTCAATTTGCTGTATGGTTGTGAGACCTGGACATGCTACAGGCATCACATTAAGCTTCTAGATAAGTTCCATTTACTATATCTGTGTGCCATACTGTGCATCAAATGGCAGGATAAAGTTACCAGTAACGAGGTTCTGAAACGTAGTCACTTTACAGGGACTGAAACTATGCTTATCACATCACAGTTAAGCCGGTCTGGTCATGTGTTTTGAGGAGTGACACCAGAATGCCAAACCAGTTGTTGTATGACCAATTGTAAATGGGCAATGGCACATGAGATGGCTAGAAGAAACACTTCAAGGACACATTTAAAGCATAACTTGAAACAGTACAACACTGAAGTTGACAGCTGGGAGTCATCAGCAACACATAGATCATGCTGGCAAGCAGAAGTAAAAAATGGGGTTACCCAGTTCAAGATTAACCACCATATGGATTTTGAAGCACAGAGGCTGAGTCATAAAACAGCATCAGACTCAGCAGATACAGATTGTAATCCTTTCCTCAGCATCAAGGTACTTATGCACTTTGTGTGAAAAGGACTGCCGGTCTTTTTAGTCACAGCCATACTTGCAATAGGTAAAACCATCATCAGCATCATCTTCAGTCATGGAGGACAACAGCAACAACTATAATGAAACTACAAAATTAGTCCACAATGGACTTCCTACAAATACCAAGAGGATTTCAAAGATTAAGGCTAGAATGTGACCCTTATATAAAATCAAATACAGGTCTGTCTCATCTTACTCTGGGGTTACGTTCTGCAGTCAGCCCGTCAAGCGAAAATTGCGTAATGTCAAAATTACATTGAGTGTAATGGCGGGTGGAATCGCCCACACTACAGAAACAGTATTTAAATTGTCATTTTTCTCTTTTTTTGTTTTTTTTCTTGTTTTTGCTGACCGCGTGAAGCTGAAATCACGCATGTTAAATGCACGTAAGATGCGACAGACCTGTAAGACCACTTTTTCAAAAAAAAGTACTTAAAGATCAACACCTAAAGCTATTTTTAGGGACCTACATAAAAGTGGTGTGATTTTTAGAGATGTTACTGTTATAGAATTTAAGGCCAGAAAGGACCACTAGACAATCCAGTGTTACCTCCTGTACATCACAGGCCACCAACACCACCCTGCAGGCACACACTAAATGCAACATCTGAAATTAGACTGAAGTATTACAGTCCTCAGAAGACTAAACTATTATGTGCCACAGGCAGAGAACAGGAGGCACTGAGGTGCACCAATACCTGAAGACCTGCAATAGCAGGAAGCTGATTACATGAGATGTACCCAGATGAACCTGGCAAACCACCACGCTGCAGAGGAAGGCAGAGTTCCCCGAAGGCCAGTGCCAATCTGACCTGCAGGAAAAGTCCTTTTCAATCCCACATACCGTGATCAATTAGACCCTTCGTAAAGCTTAAGGCTTGTCTGGACACACGCCAAAGTTTTGTTCCTAGTGTAGCTGGGAAAATGTTTTGGAGAGCATCAAGATTAGCGTACCAAAGTGCTAAAGCTCTTGAGTTAATTAGCTATCAGTTAACCCAAGATAAAAATCTTCAGTAGGGACAAACCATCTGAGGGCTTCCCCTATTCCTGCCCCTTTTTATTTGAGAGAGACATGGTGGGCAAGATAATATTTTTTATTGGACCAATTTCTGTTGGAGAGAGAGACAAGTTTTTGAGCCACACTGTACACCATGTATAGCTACACTAACTACATGAAGAAATAAAGCATGCTGCCATGAACAATTGACTCTCTGGCCTTTCTACTGAGTCTGCCAACAAGGGAACTGATTAGTCAGTAATAGTACTTGTCATCTCATTACCTGATAGATACCCCTAAATTCATTTCACACCGATAGCCATTCCATGGCCAGACAGTAGTTATAAGAGAATGGTAGGGCTGAACTACCTGCCCACCCAAGGGAGGCAAGTTACTGTGTTAATGCTAGTGTTGAGATCCTTCCCATAATACCATCCCCAGCTGCACTTACTCCCACACAAAGGAGCTCAGTTCTGGTGTCCCAATAATATTCTGCCCAAGGCCATTATCATTCTGACCATAATCCTCCCCACCACCACTAGCCCTGCCTTCCTTCCACTTGCCTCCTCACTGCCCTCAACCCTCCAACCATCATTCATTCCCTCCCTCCCCGCCCCCAACCCTCCCATCACGCGCCCCCTCACTGCTCCCAATCCTCCATCCCTCCCTCTCACTCCCTCATCCTCCATCCATCCCCTCACTGCCTCCAACCCACTCATCGCTTCTTCCAATCCTCCATTCCCGCCCACACACACCCATCCCTAATCCTCCGTTCATCCCCACTCGCCCCCTCACTCCTCCCATCACTCGCCCCCTCACTGCCCCAATCCTCCATCCCTCCCCCCACTCACCCCTCACTACCCATCCCTCGCCTCCACTCCCCCCACCCTTCATCGTCGTCACGCCTCCTACCAACCATCTCCCCGCTACTCCTATTTCAGGCCGCTCCCCCCACCCCATACCTGGCCGGCTCAGCTTTCCGCAGGACACAGCGCCCCCACAAACGCGCAGGCCTCGCTCCCGGAAGTGTCCGTTGCTATCGCGTTTCCCCCGGGCGGCCGGGCCGGAAGTGCCTTAGCCGAGTTCCGCTGCCCCATGGACCGGAAGCGTCCCCTGCCGGACCTGGGGAGGAACGGACCCGCGTTGTTCTGTCCGTAGCTCGCGGCTACGCTGTTTCCGCTCGGGAGGAGGGAACGCGGGGCCCCGCCGCGCCTGCTCCTCAGCGAGCTGGGTCCGGCCTGGGCCCTTCCCCCGACCCCCGCAGCCTCGGGGCGGTGAGCCCGGCCAATCCCCTCCTGTCGCGGGTCAGGCCAAGCCCACCTTGTCCCGCGCGGGGCGCTGCTGAGCCCATCGGCTTCCTTCAAGGGGAAACCTGCACAGCCCGACACGTCCCACTGCGTCCTCAGTGCATGTGCCGGCCCCGATTGTACATCACTGTACCAGAGCCTAAACCAGCCTGGGACCCTGCCTACAGCTTCCTGGAAACCTGCCTGGGAAGCTGCTTTGGTTGGCAGGAAGGTCAAAAGTAAAAAGGTGGCTAAGGTGACCAGACAGCAAATGTGAAAAATCAGGATGGGGGGGTAATAGGAGCCTATATAAGAAAAAGACCCCAAAATCGGGACTGTCCCTATAAAATCAGGACATCTTCTCACCCTAAATGTGGCCAAAAACTGTGCTTTAAATATTCCAATTCTAGGTTTGTGTGAGCAACCCGGATGAGAAAATGTTTTAAAGCAACCATGTAATTAGCTAGTGGGAAGGCCTGATCGTGCACATCACTTTACCCAGACACAGTGTACCTGCCTGCAGTAAATTATAGGATCAGTAGAGCCCTGAAAATCTGTGAATGTTCATGCATGGGAAGAGATACAAACTTTGTATTTGCACAGGGCTCTAAGGCTCAGGGATCTTGTATGTGCATTTTTCCCTGCACAGCTATTCATGCAGTATAGAAGTTTCAAAGACTGATTTTTTAATAAAGAACTTGCGCACTTGAGGTGCATGGTGCTCATTTGCTTTAAAAAGCTAAACGCTGAAATATCCATTTGCCTGTCATAGCTGGTCAAAAGCTCGTCCAGCATGATCATCATCAGGAACCTGAAGTGGAACATTGCAGAGGGAGAGAGACCTCCATGGTTTGAGCATTGGCCTGCTAAACCCAGGGTTGTGAGCTGGATCCACTTAGGGATCTGGGGCAAAATCAGTATTTGGTTCTGCTAGTGAAGGCAGGGGGCTGGACTTGATGACCTTTCAAGGTCCCTTCCAGTTCTATGAGATAGGTATATCTCCATATATATTATCCAGTTAGGATGTTTTGATGTAAAAATGCAGCTAACCTTGCCAAATGCGCATTTGGCTTTTCTGCTTTGTCCTGCCAATCACAGCTACTAGTAAAAGTGTATGTCCTGCTTCTTTTCATGGTGGTTGTTGGGTCAGGTGAGTAAAAGATTTGCTTAGCAACATTTTAAGGATGCATTTCCTTCAGAAATTAAAAAAAATCTTTCAGTGAGGATTAAAGCAGATTCTAGTGGGGGTATAACTTTCGGCTGTGATCCTGGAAAGACACACTTAACTTTATACACTATGAGCAGTGGCTGTGCACAAGTCTTTTTAAGATTGGAATCTGAGGTTTTTTGAGTAATCCACTGTGAGAATCATAGTTGAATGTCTGCACAAGGTTTAATGGAGCTTCCATAGTATTCGCAAGAACGATATGTTGGAAGTATTACAAGGAAACTAGAATTTTCACTCTGCTTCTCCACTCAGTGATTAAGAAGCCGTAAAATCCATGCATTCTTTACAGTCCAGGACACAACTTTATGGATTGGTATTTAATAAACTTTCTCAATCTGTTTTTTTTTTACAGAGTTAAAAATGAGAACACAGGTAAAGTAATAACCTAAATTATAGAGCAACATCCATTATATAATAACAAAAGCCCTTAAAATAAGTCAGCCTTATCTGTATTAATCAAATGCTGAGAAATTGTGCACAGTTTACTAATGCTACCCCAGAAAGTACTGTAATTAATTGTCTTCTGCACCTACCCCAATCACTGTTGACTTTAAAATGAAAAACCCTTTTGTTTTCACAGAAGCCTGAAGCCACAAAGGGAAAGCAGCTGGTGTATAGAAACAAAATAGCACCATAGTCCAGTATCTCCCTGTAAGCTTATTTGCAGCAATTCTTGTGTGTTCAATATTGGTCTTAAGACATTTATTTGGATTTCTACAATAATAAAATTGATCAGTGTTATTTTCCTCAGTTATCGCTACACCTGTGATATAAGTAATGAATTTATCAGATCACATGATACCTGTTACTGAGTGTAGTGTACTGAAGTGCAATCTTCTCATGTGGACAACTGCAATAGTTTTAAAGCCCTGATTAAGTGTTTTGCTGCATTGCGGTCAAGAAGCCTGACTAATTTTATAATACTCTTTAAATTTTGCTTGTTTCTTCTATTAAAATGACTTAATTTCTATTTACATCTCCGTAGTGAAGTCATTGTACTTTAAGTTGCCAGTATTTCCACTATTAAACTTTTTTTTTAATGGTTTATAATCTACCCATGAAAGATCACTCCTGGCTACAATGTAAGTATATTGTGGCTTGCCAATTAGAGTACACTAGAACACACTCTTGGAAAGTACAGTGACTTTGAGCTTTGTACATTTATACATAATATTCAGAACTGAGGGGAAAGGGGAAGTGGATAGGAAACTTTTCTTTTGACAGATTCTAGTATAAAAGTAATTACCTTCAGCTATCTTCTTCAATAATTATGTTAAACCACATGTACTCAGTTTTTAAACTGTCAATCATTTCAAAATGCATCTATCCATCTGTTAGGTTTGTATAATATTTTATCACTCTGATGTGCAAGTACCTTCATGCATGAATGCTACTCCAAGGCCAGGAAGAAATTTCACTAGTTCTTTAGCTTCAGTGGAGAATTTTATATTTTTCTGACCCCATGTGCCTCATGTCACTTAAACAATTCATTGTACAATAGTATACAGTATTGTTGGATGGTCATGTTACTCACATATGAGAAGTAAGAGTTAAGGCTAGGCATGATTCTCTTGACCATTAAGATGAAGGACCTATTGCTAAGTTAAGGACTATCGTTAAGTGAACCAAACCCCATCAAGCTTGAAGAATAATAAGCTGTGCAACCTTTATTAAGAGTGGAAATTTTAATTGCTGAATGCTTAGCATAGTATTCTGTTTATTAGAACAAGTGTTCTAAACTGCCAGAGTGTGTCTTAACTCAAAAAGAAACACAAATGCTTGCTAAATATTGAACAGGATTCCTGAGAAGAACAAAGTATTCTGCCACCCTCTTCCCCCCTTTCTCCCCCCAGTCAGGGACAAGAGCAAGATGGCTAAAATAGATGAGTTGAGAAAAACAGGAAACAGATGAATGGAAGAGATTACATGTATTTCTATGTGTCATCTGTGCATGATTGATATGAAGGAACTAATTAGGATGTTTTGATATAAAAACGCAGCATGCATATAGCATGAGAGATCAAATACGGACAAGGCAAATGAACCATTAGATATGGGTATCACATGCGAATGTACAGTTTATATAAGGGTATAAAAGGATGTGAACTGTTGAAAACAATCGGAGCAATGCAGGACACACAAGACTGACCCAGTAATGACCTGGTGATGAAGAAACTGCCAACCTGGATTGGTAACTGATCATTATCCTTTTCTGTTTTACTTATGCGCCTATATTTTGTGTTTTAAGGTGGTAGTATATTGTCCTAAAATTCTCTTAATAAAGCTTTGAAATTGATTAAGCTTGCTAAATTGGTGTGGACCATGTTTTTCCACCCAAGAATATTTAACCAGATATTAAAAATAGATTATACTATGAGTCCAGCTCAAGGAAAGTGGTAATGTAAGCAGTTCCTCAATATAATCATCCATATGTGCTTCTTTTACTAGCTACAACTTCAACTCAGGCATCAGATGGCTGTCCTCTTGTCCCTCCCTCTCTGACAGTCTGGCTGCAAGCTAACAGCAGACACAATTCCAGCAAACCCTGATGAGTCTACTTTGACAGCTTCCCATTTGTCAGGCAGTCTAGGAGTTCAAAATTGAGTTCAGAGGAGGGACAAGATGAAGCCGTCTGGGTGAAACTGAAGAAAAAGAATTCAAGCTTTCCTTGGCATTTTTAGCAAAGGGAACATAAAATC